>NC_065569.1:1127227-1358986 GCF_022605725.1 Anthonomus grandis grandis | reverse complement strand
CACATCTCGTGAGAGTGTACCAAATATTCAGTACGCGGACTAAAAACCTCTACATATTCTCAAACCTATTAAGTCACAATTTGGAATAATTTACGTGTAAACATGTCAACTCGCGCACGTTGAGTTTGAGAATAGGGGATTGGGTCCGCGTATTGAATATTTGGTACTCGCGGTGTAAACTAGGCTAATGAATCAAATAAGTATGCATTTAATAAGGAATTTTGGTAATTGGTTTATTTCGTTTTTTTAAAGCAATACGATGTTTTAAAAATCATGAAATTTAGATTTTTCAATTAATTATTTAATAACTACTTGTTTACTTTTGAAACCCCATAACTTTCATAAGTTTAGTTGTTTAACCAGTTAGCAGCCCATCAGAGCAAACTTTTTGCCTTCAATTTTCTCGAAAACCATCGTTCTGGGCGATGTGCAACAAGAGTACCTTTTTTGTAGGAAAAAGTATGTAGTTTTTAAAAAATGAACCCACGTTGCGAAGAAAATAACCTAAAAAAAGTTATTCACGAATTAACCACCTACCCTTGCAAAAACTACCCTTTCCCGATTTTCCAAATTATTTTTCAGTATCACCATTTGATTTTGGGTCAAAATTTTTTTGGGAGGATTTTTTTTCGAAATTTTATCTCGTTTTTTAAGCCTACAATTTCAAAAAACCGTTTTTTAAATTTACCCTTTCAGTGCCCCTAACTCCCTTAATATGCATTTTCCACCCTATAGTTATAGGAACTTTTTTTAAAATTTTTAGGAGTACTATCACCCCCCGAATTTTTTTACACCATTTCAATGACACCCTGTATATTGGAACAGGCAATAACAAAACACTCAGATAAAATAGTTAAAATGAAGTGTTCAGCATTATTTTCCTCAGATTGGTGTAAGATAATAATTTCGATAGTAGTGATACAATGGCTTAGTTTATTGGTAAGTATAAATTTATTCTAATTGTATATAAAAAAATTCAAAAATAATTGGGTTCGATTAGCATAATGATATTTTTGTCAACATTTATATTTTTGCCTGCTGTAGAATCTGCTTTTAATAAATACATGCAAATATAAAGTCAGTTTTTAAATTAAAAATAGTATAATTAAAATAAAAACATTTATGCCGGGTAATATAAGAATCTAGTTAAGTTAACTATTAAAGTTGACACAAAAAATTCCTATATTTGCAATGTAAATTTTAATTGTTTTTAGGAACATTCCAACCTAAATATGTAGTTAACTACGAAAAAAAAGTTTATAATACCCGGCATTAATAATTTAAAATTAAATATGAATTTGCCGCTTTGTGCACGTATAATACATATAAATGTATTATATGTGTATTATTAGATATTATGTTATTGACTTTTATTCTAACGAAATAAAATATCTTCACTTTTCCTTAGAATGTTTTTCTTTTAGCATTGCTGACGAGCTCCCGGATCCTAGAAGACTTAATACCAATGAAGTAGAGCGAATAATGTCGGATAATACACCTGTTGCTCTTGTCTTTTTAGAGGCCTGGGTGTCTAGTAACCTCGGTAGTTCTTGGTGGCATTTTTTGTACACAGGAACTGGAACTGAGATACCAACGTTAGGAAATATGGGCCGACATAAAAATATAATAATTCAAGCACTTCCAGAAATGCCAAATTTACGAGCATAGTACTGCTTGAAAGAACTAGAACGTCTCGCTATCAGGTGACTGTCCAAAAAGTTACCAGACGTAAGTGGTTAACTTGGTCCTATCGACGGAAAGAGAAAGGACAAAGCTGTATCCTCGAAGTATCTAAAAACTCTTGAAATCGCCATCCATAATAATAACATAACAAATAAATAAATAAAAACATGTTTGTATTTAATATTTATTAATAAAAAAGTACATAATATAACCATATTTTATTTTTCAATATTTTATTTTCAATTATGTAAATGTAAAAAAAAATAATAAATACCTATTTGCCTCAAAATCTTTAGTTAATTTATTGTCATAATAATTCCGCTCTTTCCGAGCTCGGCATTTTTCATAACTTTAGATGCGGAATTATTTTAACAATCAATTACTTAAATGCCAAGATTTTTTGGCAAGTAGATATTAATAATTAAGTAAGTGTAATCATAATAATATATTTTATTATACTTTCCAAAACCTTGTCTCGCCTTATAATGATATTGTGTCAAACAAAAGAATATTTTTGATATATTTTCTTAACAAACCTAATGAATACTTAAATGTGAGTAGGTACTTCTATTATTGTTTTTAAAATAATGTCTTTTTCATATTTAATTTATAAACTCGAATTTAAATAATAATAATATTAATAATAATAACCCTCAGAGGCTTAACGAATTTGTTGAGTACGGGTGTAACAATCCCGAGGTACCTTAGCTGGGGGAGCCTAACCCCCTTAACAAACCCCACAGGGATAATGGCAACCACCAAAGCGTAGCTCCTACCACTCATGGTTTAGGACAGCCACAGACTGCTCCTCCCAAGAGAAAGGCGCAAAGGCTTAAATGGACAAAACAAAATAATATAGATGTTTTTAAAGGCTTTTTTCGAGCTACACACCACTATTCCCATTATACGAGAAGTAGCGCCCCCCGGGTCCTAGCCTTCCCCCACCGTTAGGGTTAACCACCCCGCCGGCGTGACCAATACATGCCGCATAGTAAGAAAGACTATCCAATGAGTCAACAAGTACCTAAGTTTTGCGAAACCCCTTATCACTTTAACCACCTAATGTGAGAAATAATTTTGGAGAAAGATAATAATACTAGAATTTTTTTTATATGTATATAGCCATTTTCTTTGATTAAAAACTGAAAGTTAAAAATCTAATTAAAAATAAAAGTTTTATTGATTTTTAGAGGTATACCTATCTTTTTCCCAGCGGGCACTTAAAAAGCCTTTTTAATATCTTTTTAAGGAAAAATTATCGCAGGAATACAAAGAAAGACGAACACACATATACCTACTTAGTATATCTTTGTATACAGCGTGTTCATTTAGTACTTCCTTTTCTTTGTGTCTTCCTTTCGATGGTGTTTTTATTATTTTTTTTAAGCAAAAAATTAATATTTTTTTTACACAAGGGGTTAAAGAAAACATTTTAAAATTGTTGTAACATAATACAGGCCTGACACAATTCTGTTCACAAAAGACGTAACAAAAGTTTTTTTTTAAATGAAACACCCCGGGCCTACATATTATTTTAATTTATAATTTTTCGTAAAATTCCAAGCCATTAATAATGATGTATCACATGTTAAATTTAATTAAATTTTTTTAAAATTAAAAGTGGTTGAAAGACCACTATTTTTCGTCTTTTAGCGATTATATAACCAATAATAATATAACAAAACGGTCATAATATAACAAAACGGTTTTTACATTCCTATCTTAACTTTTTAAGTTTGGAAATTTGATTTGCATGACTTTTCAAATTTTTTTCTTAAAAATGTCAAAGAAATGTTGACAATTGGGCAAGCTGAAAATGTATGTCATTAGATGGACCATAAAAAGGTAAGGTAGGAATGTGAAAACCGTTTTGTCATATGACGTATAGTATTGGTTATAACCGCTAAAAGACGAAAAATAGTGGTCTTTCAACCACTTTTAATTAAAAAACAGTTAAAAAATATATCATGTGATACATCATATGACTTAGAATTTTACGAAAAATCATAAATTAAAATAATATGTAGGCCCGGGTATTTCATTTAAAAAAAAACTTTTGTTTTTTGTGAACACCTTGTTTTATGTTAAAATTGTTAAAACAGTTTTTAAATGTAGATTTTTTGACCCCTTGTATATAAAAAAATATATATTTTTTTTATTTTAAAAATAAAGCTACCATGGAGGAAGAGAGTATCCTAAATAGACATGCTGTATATAGCAAATCCATGTTGTATTTAAATGTAATTTAAAACAAATTACATTTAATTTAGTTGTTAGCTTAATTTTGTTTATTATTATATTTCTAGATAAGGCCTACCAATATCCCTCGTAATGGCTAAAATTGTTGACATTCCAATTAAACTGCCCCAAGTTGACGCGCAAAACGTGGGAGAGGCAGAACGCCTTATGTTGAGCATTACACCTTGTGACTTAGTGTTCTTAGACACATTTGCTTTTTCTACTCAAAATATCAAGTGGTGGCAGTTTTCATTCGCTGGAACCAGAAATAATAAGCCCTGTGAAGAGAAGCTAAAACACTATATAACATTCTTTCAAGACAATTTAAATAAATGTGGGCAAATAGTATCACTTGGAGTATTATACAGCGAGTCTGTAACGAGATATCAGCTAATAGTTGAAATAGCAAACGAAGTTCGTCAGAATAGATCTACCATTTAAGTAAGTAGAACAGATACAAAAATATGACGTGTCTATCGACCTGCAGTGGGATTATAATTTTACGAGTCGTATTGAACTGGAAAATTTAATATATCCTATTATGTTATTATATAGGATTATGTTGTTGTAAAATATAATAATTATTTGATTCAATCAAAATTCCAACTAGACTCAATAAGCCAACATAAATATATAATTAAAATTTGGCTATTCAATTCGACTCGTAAAATTATAATCCGATTACTGATGTTCCTTTGTTTATATTTTATTCTTTGTCATCTATTTTTGGCTTCCTGCGATAACTTCCAAAGGCTTATTTTACTATTCCAATAATATATCTACTAAATTTTGTTATCTCGTTATGTAAAATTTTATAACAAGGTTTAATTTAAAAGTTTGTCAACAAAATTAATTGTTTTAAAACGCCTTTTTTAACTAAATAAAATTTGATTTAAACTGATTTTAAAGGAAAGAGCAAAATGGACAGGGTTTTTTTACTAATAATCCTTAACCACCTTATTAACTTTGTTATTTTTGTTTTAAATATGATTTTAAAGTTGAAGCAAGTGCGCCTCTATAAAAAAAAATAAAGAAAAAGGCTACAAAGAAGTTCCAAAACTTTATTTTAAAAAAACTGTAATTATTTTGTGATATAAGAAACAATAGAAACAATCATATCCCTACAAATAAAAACAAATTTATATAATATTTTAAAAATAACGCTAAAATATTGATAACGTAATTTTGTAATTAATAAAATACAATAAAAAAATAATTAAGAAATATGTTAGTTATAATTATGACTTATACAAAAAAAAACCTTTAAAACATTTTTTTTTGGAATTCATTCTGTTAAAAAAAAATATTTTAAAAACTATTTTTAATTTTTAAAAAACTGTAATCATTTTGCTATATAAAAAACAACCATATCCATAAAAATAAGAACAATTTCATATACCTATTAATTATTTTAAAATGCTTATGCCCTAGAATAAAATATGCTATGTACCCTATATTGATAACATAATTAATAATGTAAGATATAATTATTATTACGAGAAAATATATTTGATACATGCGGTATATATTACATATTATTTAGTATATTACATGCGGTAATATAAAACAAATAAAAAAACACAAAAAAAATTACAAAGGTTTTCCTTGGATAAGGTAGCGCATACCATAAAGGAACCTTATGTTTAATTGTCTTAAAAAAATCTAAAAAGTAAAATAAAAGGTCAAGTCAAATCTTTTATATTTTATCAAATTAAATTTTTAGATTAAAAAAAAACCGATTTTGTTAATGGATTTTAAAAAAAAAACATGATTTTTTAATGATTTTTTCTTGTTTTGAAGGTGAAAGAATAAAACTTTATTTTTATAAAGAAAATAAAAATAAGGTCCACTTTTGATATACATAGGTAATTAGGAACACCTTAATATTAAAAAGATAAATATTTATTGCTTAATTAATGTAAAAGGTTTAGAAAAAATTTAAACAAAGAAGCGTCAAACTTTGCTTTAAAAAAAGCTACCATTCTAGCTGAAGAGCACTCGGTTTATTTTTTTTTTATTCGGTTCTTCTTCGAAATCACTTAAATTGCTTATAGATGAATTAAGTGACGTCGAAAAAGAATTTCCTCTTTTTGGATTTATAATATGTTTTTGCAAAGAAAACCCGCTTAACCTTCTACGCTCAGCGCGTTCAAATTTACGATAAAGCAAATAGTTTACCTCCATGTCTAAAGAAATTCCACTTCTTGTAATTTTAAATCCGTTCATCGCAAGCAATACCAATGCGTGCATGTACGTTGGAGGAACCAAGTCGTATCCATCAGATTCCTCTAAAGAATTGTCATTCATTATCTGGGCCATCGGTAAAGCTATTTCACTATTGAACTGGTTTGAGTTGTACACTTTTACACCGAACACTGCCGGAACAGTTTCACAATTAATTACCTTTGTCGCAGATAAATATTTATTTTTAAAGTTTATTAAAACATCTTTGTTTTGGTGAAAACGGTCCATTGACGTTTTAAATTCTTCATCCGTTGCCAACGATTTTATTGCGGTTCCAACCTTTTGAATGAATCCCGTAAACATCGCTGCGGAATTTTTATTCCACCAAAATTCTGCCGTCGGTAGAAGCAAAGATACACGATGTTTCGCCTCCAAGACTGACAAACTGGGAAGAGTTGTTCGGTCCGTAAAATTCTCCGAATTTCCGATAACAAATCCATACACGTTAGTCGCCACTGCCATGGTGACAGTGTTTACCAAAGAATATTGTGTGTAGTTATTTCTTACAACAGGATTTTTTTTAAATTTTAAATCGATGTTATTTAAATGAGTAGTGTAGGCTACAAAAACGCGATCGGTGGCACTCGATCTAAAATCTTCATAGTATTCATGTAATTCACTGTCATCAAAGAAGGTATAAGGTCCTACAGGGCGTAAAACATATTCATTCTCTTCCGATATTCCCTTATTTGATGTATGTTCAAATGTTGTATTCGAAGTTGATGGTTGTGGGTCTTCCACAGAATCAAATGCAGGCTTTGACTGAAATTATTTTTTAAGCGATTTCCTTGTGCTTTTTTTAGACGTAGAAGGTGCGATGGTTTCAGTTTTTTCTGGTAATGGTTCCATGGTGACAGATTACAACTAAATTGATATGGGAATAGTATTAGAATAAGAGGTAAGAGATACAAAATTGTGCAATAGACATACCTATTACGGCTGAATAATTTAAATGGTCACTTTTTGCACGTAAATACCTAAATAAGAATTAAATGAACAAAGCCGAATGCCGAATAAAGACTGAGCTAATTTTAAACACTCAACAGATTCAATAATTTCATATCATTTTAAGCAATATGCTTACTGGCGAATTATGTCCCCTTTGCTCCAATCTTCTACACAAAAAAAAAATTATTGCAGGCAGTGAACCTTATAATGATGATGATATACTATTTTTCTCAGTGTATTCTTATAAACTATACTATTATGCTAAAGTTGTTTAATCGTTATCGTTTTCACATAAATTTGATAATGTTTCTTCCTCGAATTCATTAATCTGGCAATATTGGGGTTTATCAGAATTTAATAATTCTGCCACCGTATGCGCTTGTGATATTTCGCCGTATGTGTTGTCGTAATGTATAAAAACTAAAATCGGTCTGTGAACACTAAAATACGATACGTAAGGAACCGCTTCCACATCTGACAGTCCCCGATAAAATATATAATCAATGCAATTACCCGATCTGGTCGTAAAAACAATTTTATCAGAGGCCAGGTCTAAGCGATATACTGTACGTAAATATTTCATAACACTGTCAGAACCATTGTCTGTTCGAATATTATAATTTAAATCGCCGCATAAAATTAGTGGGTAATAATATAAATCATCTGATAAAAAAGGACGTAGAGCATTGTCAAGTAATTTCATTAATTCTTTTTTAGAAATTCCAACTTGACAGTATATCGTTACAATACAAAAATATTTTTCTTGGCCTGTTTTATGATCAAGGTAAGCAATTCGAGCAGCACATAAATCGCCAAAAGGTGATTTTATAGGAAATATATCTAAAGATTCACACTTTTGAAAACATGATTGTAACGATTCATAAATTGCAATGCCGCCAGCTTTTACATTACGTCTTTTAAATCGTGTTATGCATCGATATCCATCAATTGTTTTTACGTCCTCAGAATCATTTATCCAAGTTTCAGATAAGGCTAAACGTTTACATTTTTTTAGAACAAAATCAGTTGCGACGTCTACAGCATGTGCATTTAAGCTTTGTACATTTAAATATGCAATAGAAGGAATTCCTGGCATACTTTTAATTTTTTCCAAACAACGCTCCGTTACACAATCTAATTTATGTTTTTCCAAACGTTTAAACTCCGTTCTTAACGTTTCTCTATCAGTACTTTTTTTGGAGTGATAAAAATTATAGTCTTCATTGCGATTAGTTAAATAAAGTCCTCCGAGAGTTTTAGCTCTTGATAAAGCTACGTAGACTAAACTTACTTCATGTGATTTAGAATATTCGTATACTATTGTATCATAAGTTCCACCTTGCGATTTATGAATTGTCATAGCATTAGCGGCAACAATTGGAAATTGTTTTCTTCTTACTTTAATCATTTTGGAACCAACACTAATAACACTTTCACGACGAATAATGGGAGTCCAAGTACTTGGAAAACCAAAAGCTTGCGAATGATGTTGGTACTTCATACGTAGCATTGTTCCCATACTGGTATCACTAAACTCTAACCACAAACGTTGCACTTTTTTTAAATCGTCGGTGTTGTACTCAATATGTCGAAGGTGGCCAAAGGAACCATTAACAATTTTATCAATTTTGTCAATATTTTGTGTAATTATATAAGGAGTATCAATGACCAATAATAGTTTTGTAGGCATGTTGCCAGTTTGCGTAACGTCCATTTTTTCTATTTTTTGAATAGTAGATTGTAATTGATTGTTATTTTTATAGCCGCTTATACTATCCTCAGCCATACAGCAAACATTTCCATCGATATTTAAAACTTTATAGTTATGATTATCGACATCGCTGTTACGATGAAATAAAAATACAGCGCCCTTTAATGTCTTTAACACCCCTAAGTTTTCAGTGTGAACCAAACGTTTCTCTAATATTGTACGTTCTTCTTTATTTAACATATCTCCATTGCCAACTTTAGTCAAAATTGATGAAAATTTTGTGTCTTTTTGCCGAACCACCTCATTTAAGGAAAAATAGTTAAGTGATTGCCATAACATACGGGTCTGTAGTAAATTAGGTGGTCTAGAGAATACAGGTTTCGCATTTACTGGTGGTAGTTGTCTTAAATCGCCGCAAAATATTACGTGAAATCCGCCAAAGTTAGCATTCGAGTCTCGACTTACAGCTCTCAATCGACTGTCAATTTGTTTTAATATGTCATAACTCATCATGCTAACCTCATCAACAATAATAGTAGTGACTTCATTAAAATCACAACGCATAGTTTGTAGAAGATCTTCTCTTAAATTTAAGTTTCTCTTTGCATTGATACTAATATTAAAAGCTGTATGTACAGTTGTACCATCAATATTTACTGCAGGCTTACCAGTGGTTGCACAAGCAACAAACGCACATTTTGTGGTATTATGTCGCAACGAGAATCTATTTGCTGTTTCCATTAACAATTTTAGAACGAAACTTTTTCCTGTACCAGCCGGCCCAGTAAAAAACACTTGTAACGGTTGATGATTTTCTCCATGGGATGTAAAAGTTAATCGATTTATAAACTCCAAGAGAAATGTAAATTGCTTTAAATTTAACTGTCTAAAATCTGAACAGAATTCTAAATGAGGCATCACGTTTTCTACTCGCCTAACGACACTTGAACGAGCAATTGAATCTAGGGTGAACTGCCCAGTTCTCGGCCACCTAACTGAATTTTTGACTTTGACTGAGAAATAAAATTAGAAAAAGGACAAAATTTGTTTTTTTTGTTTTTTTATGTGAAACCTTATAGTGTTCTTAATTGTTTCCTTTGGTCTAAAAAGGATAAAATATTCCCAGTTTTTATAAATAAATTAAAATTTAAAAAATGTGCATTCTGCCAGATCTCGGCCAGGTGGAATTTTTCTCGGCCTCAAAATGCCGGTTCTCGGCCGGGGTGGCCGAAAAATACTGACTTTCGACCGATCTAAATAAATAAAGTCCAGAAGCAATTAAAAAAGATTGTTTTAATTTTATTATAAGTCGTACAAGTAAAAATGTAATATGTTTTTATTCTTGTATTGAAAAATAAAAAAACGCAACTAAAGAAGCAAATAACAGGGTATATATTTAATACCAACTTAGTACAAACATACTTAGTAGGTACCTACCTAGTTTTGTAGGAACTTCAAATCTCTATAGTTAACAAAAATATAAAAAATTGCTTATAACTAATAGTAAATAGTAAAACTAATACCTTACCTACTATAATGTAGGTTCCTAATATTAGGTACATACACAAACAAATAACAGACAGATACTTTGAACAAAAACTTAAGTTCTTTTAAACTCTATAGACAAACAAAAAAAGAAACAAAACTCTAACAAAAATAAAAAAAACATTGCTTCTTTTAAAACTTTTCTTAAAACTATTGATACCTAAATTATAAGTACCTACTATAATAACTAGGTAAGTAACGGCAAGGAACATATACATAGGTAGGTAGGTATTTTACTGGCAAGAAATACATATAAAATCTTTGCTTGCAGCTTCTGAATATGATAAATGGGACAATTCAGTGCACGCTAAATGGTACCACTTAGGACAGATATCACAGCATACATTTTTCAAATTGTCATCTTCTGTATCACTTATAAGTTCGTCCTCGCAAAGAGAACACATAAGTTTAATTTTTTTACTTTTTTTGTTATTTTTCGAGACACTCATATTTTTAGCTATCAGTGTCTTTTTCTCCTGTCTTTCTTCTTTTTTCTTCTTCTGGACATCCAGTTTATTCTGTTTTTCTTTTTCTTGTTTTTGAATATGTTCCCTCCAAGCTTTGGAGGAAATTGCACTTGGCAGTTTATCTCGTTTTTTACTTTCGTTATTTTTTTTAATAGGTTCGGGAAACTTCAGATGTTGAGAAAATGGACTTAAAACTTCAACGTCGTTCATAGATTTTTGGGGGGTTTTTTCGCCAATCTGGATTTTATCTAGTTCATTTTCGATACTTTTTAATGGTCTTTCTTCTCTTGTTATTGCATCTGCTCCCTTAACTTCACATGCTGTTTGGTTGTTAATATTTTCTTTACTACTATTTATGTCATATCCAAGTTCTTCAGGAATATTATTTTTAGATTCTTTAAATAATAATGGTTGCTTGAACTCTTCAGTTTGATTGATGGTATGGCCTTCTTCAATGATAGTTAAGGCATCATTGTCTGCAAGATTTCTTTGGTTTTCTGGTTCACTTTTATTGTCATCTAAACTTTTAGTCTCTTCAATTGGATTAGTAGAGTCGTGACTTTCTTCAATGGTAGCAAGTGTTTCATTTTCTGGTGGATTCTGATCATCTTCTTCACATTTTTTGTCATCATTTTTAATTTTTTTACCGAATTCTTCAATTGGACTGGTAAATTCATGAGTTTCTTTGGTGATAGCAGATGTATAATTTCCTTGTGTATCTTTTTTATTATCATGTTCGGGTTTTTTTTCAATTGCTTCATCTTTGTTATCATTGTCATTTGGTCCTTTCTGTTTGTAATTGTCTTGATAAATATTTATAGAATCATTATAGTTGTGTCTATGCTCTGGTTCTTTGGCTCCAAATATGTCAGTGACAGATATATCCAACGGCAAATCTGTCAATGTTAAATTTAAATCCTCAAAGGGAATTATACTCAAAGAATCCATTGGGACAATACTACCAATAGGTAGTGACTCTGACAATGAATTATCTTTATGTATTGTTATTTCCATGTCATTAACAGTTATGTCACTTATAATATTTATCGTTTCATGCTCAGTCTTTACCTTTATTTCATCTATGGTTTGGTAAATGATTTTTGCGTCAACACCTTTGGCAGCTAAGTTTGTTTCGATAAGATTTATCACTTTTTTGGCATTATCAATTTCTTCTTGTTTAATGTCATATTCTTTTTGGACTGGGCGTTTGTTTTTTTCTAAAACATTTTGGACACACTTTGTGTAATCCACATTGTCCGGATTTAATGGAAAGAGTCCACATTTACGAAATCCATTTTTAATGCAAGGCACCATATCTACCTTATCTAAACTTTGCTGAAATATTTTACAAAAATTCACTTTTGTAATTGAACTGGTTACATCATCCTGTGTACTTTGCCATTCCCTGACGGTTTTTTTCCATTGGTGTTTTAATGGCCTAAACACGCTTACATCTGCGGGCTGGAGTACATGGGTGGTGTTGGGTGGTAGTGAGTAAAGAATAATTCCATTTTTTTCACAGAATTCGCTTAAAAATATATTTAAATGTGAGCGATGTCCGTCTATAAATAATATGATTGGCTTTTTAATATTGCCATTCTCAAGCCATTTATTGAAATCATTGCAAACATATTCATAGAATACGTCGCTCTTCATCCACCCACTGTCGGATTTACCAAGAACCCAATTATCAGGCATATTCATAATAACTGATTTCGGGGGCCTTACATACGGAAATACAACTAGTGGGGGGCAAATATCTCCATGTGCATTAAATGTAATAAGAACTGTCAGTGTTTCCTTTTCATTGCCTTTTTTAACTGAATATACGTTCTTAAGACCCCGAGGAGCAAGAACTTTTCCTGTTTTAGGATCTAATGAAAATCCTGATTCATCTCCGTTGAAAATACGGGTAGGATCCTCCATAACCTATTGAAGATTATTCTCTTCCAAAAAATTACTCAATTCCCTAAACCATGACCTAATATACTCTTCGGTGACTACTGCCCGTGCTTTATTAATGCTTTCAGACTCACGCAATTTTAGTTCTGGATGTCTCGAGAGAAATCGCAAGTACCATTTCCCTCCAACCCTATTATTTTTAAAAGAATCGATTTTTCCATTACTAATGGCAACTTTAGTAACGGTCTCCATCAACTCATGTTTTTTTATTGGAAATCCGGACTTAGCAAGCGCTATAGCCCACTCTTTTATGCGTTTCTCACCTTCAATTGTCATAATTGGTTCTGGCCCAGTTTTTTTCAATTCATCTGGTTTTCTTCCAGCCACTCTATCTTGGATAGTGCTCCTGGGAACGCCAAATTCTTTTGAAGCTGCTCTAACGCTCAAGGTTCCTTCCCTCACATGTTTAAGGGCTACATTGAGATTTTCTTCATTGTAGGTGAACATCTTACGGGGTTTTGAAACGTTTAACTTTACGCCTTTCTTGGTAGCCATCTAAATAAAAATAAAAAACACAGAATGTAAATAGGTATAGGCTAGCAAACGGATCTGAAACACCAAAAGAAATGTTTGTTTTTATTTTTTAATTTTTTTTTTTTTTTTAATATTGTTTGTGAAATTTAATTTAAATGCGTATATAATTATATTATAAATGTATTTAAATTAAATTTTAAAATAATAATTTGAAGATAAAATTAAAAAAAATAAAAACAAACATTGCGTCCGGTGTTTCAGATCCGTTTGCCAGACCTACAAGTAGGTACATCTGTTTTTTTTTTTTTAATATTTAAGATCTTAATTTTTTTAAAATTAATAAAGTAAAAAAACAATATGTTCATTGCAAGAAACTAATTTTTTGCATGCATTTTAATGGCAAAATATAAAAATGGCCGAAAAATAGGCGGATTCACCAGTTCTCGGCCCCCTTTCAAAATATTTATATCTCCCTTGATTTTCGTAAAAACCCGGCCGAGATCTGGCTTGATCTACTAACCAACTGAATATTATTAAAAAGAGAAACCCACTCTAGTCCCTAACTATCAGTAAGTTAAAAAAAGATAAAGAAAAATATTTATATTAGACCGCTTCTCGGCCACCCTGGCCGAGAAATGGCAGAAAAGGTTTTTTTGACCGGTTTTCCGGCCACGTATTTTTCTTTTTAAATATTAAGTTTTCTTGTATATTTTAATCTAATTATTAAAGATTAACCCCTTAGTAACTAAAAAGTCACAAAACTTACCTCAAAACTCGATGTTTTCAGAAATTATATTCTATTTACTTTCGAGCTGCACACTACACTAAACGTAAGAAAACGGCAAATGCAACGCACTCCTGGAGGTACATGTTTTGACTGAATTTTTCTTAAGCCTGCTTTGGCCTATAAGGATGTTGGTGCGTGAATATGGTGCGCGAAGAACTACATTAGTCAGGGGCGATATGTTCATATAAATAAATTGTAGAATGCTCTATTTATTAACTATTTTGTGAAAAAGTGGCCGAGAACTAGGGGTGGCCGGCTAACTGGGCAGTTCACCCTATATCAAGATTTTTAGCTTTTTGATTTGGTTCTCTAAGGAAATCTTCATCTTGAACAGACCTAACTAAAGGTCCTACAGTTAATGGGCTATCTTCTATATTAACACTATCATTTTCCTCGTTTAATTCTCGTGCAATTACAGTTTCAATTTTTTGTAAAGATAAACCGCTATCATATTTATTGCAGCGTTCTTGCAATAGCGCGAAATGTTCGTCATAAATTTTAACATACCTGTCGTTATCTAAAATATCCAGTTCTTCACCCTTAAAAGGCCAAAAAAGTGTCACCATTTCTCGCTTAAAATTTAAAAGTTCCCTCGTTTTATCATAGGATCGCCATTTCAACACTTTTTCGAATTTTCTTCTGTGATATTTAACGGAAATATTGTTATCAGAGACTGTACCATCACTATTACTACATTGAATATCATTATTATCCTCATCACTGAGTTCATCCGCCATGTAGAAGGGTAAGTTATTTATTTTTTTTGAACGTGTCAAATCGTACCAAGCTACAAAATCGGCCAAAAAAACTTCCTTTAAATCAGAAGGCCTCTGTTCATATTTCTGAATGATGTTTAGTTTCCAGATATCAGTAGAATAGTTTTCAATATGTTGGTCATTCATTTCCTTCAGTGATTTTTTCATTGAAAATCGTTCAGTTGGATGTTGTGTGGGTATAGTTTGAACTGCTCTAGAAGCCTCCGACATGGGCAAGCGTAGTAAATACCAGGCAGCCTCTTGCGTACACATTTCAACGTTATTTAATGCTAATTTTCCAATCTCTTTCATACACATCTCATAATCCATATCTGGATATTTATCACGCAATTTTAATATTTCTCGATGAAGTGAACTAAACCCTCGTTCACTTTTATTTACATATTCGGCAACATATGCCGCACAGGAATATTCATCTAATATAAATTGCACATCCATATTTGATTGTAATACCTTTGAAATAGATGGATTAAATGGGCTGATCCAAATATCTTCCATTCCGCGCTTCATAAATACCATTGGTCGGTGAATCCCTTGTCGAAGAACATCTAAATATTCATTGAATGACTCCAAATAAAATCCGCGAAGAAAATCTTCAAAATTTACAAAAGTACCATCTTCTAATGCTCTATGCATTTTTTCAAATAATAACACTTTTGAATGATCTTTGTCTACTGGTAATACTGGCAATAGGATCCTAGTTTTATCCATTGGCCAAAATGGTGCACCAAAACGACATTTTTTTGTATTTTTCTTGTAGCAAGTATGAGTATGATGGTGAGTTTGCAAATTTCTAGAACTGGAAACCAAACTTTCCTCAGCTGAGGCAATAGTATCAATTAATTTAATAGTTTCCGCTAAATTCTCACCATTTAAAAATTGTGCCTCTGAGGATGGTGGCGAATTTTCAAGCCATAATAACATATGACAATGTGGACTGCCACGATGTTGAAATTCTACTCTGCGAAAGTAATCTTTTAAATAATATTTTCCAAATGGACCACACCTCTTTTTTTTGAAAGAACTAATAAGTGTATCTACTAATTTATCAAAATATAAACAGCATATAACTGGGTCATTGTTTACTAAGTTCGCTTTAGCACTATTGGACATAGCATCAATGATACTATCGTCGATATTATCTTCATCGTCTATATTTTCTTGAAATTTATAAACACATTTTAAAAGTGGCTTCCAATGTATTTCTGAGGCACTAAGTGTAAGAAAAATAGTGGGTTTTCCAAGTTGGCGCATCATGGCAAATAAGTCCTTTTTTCTGGATTGCCAGTATTGTATGGAATTAGGTATGTGTTTTAAAAACGATTCATTTCGTTCCATACTTTCTTTAACAAATTGGGAATCACATAAATGTTCTCTAGTAACATGTTTTACATCATTGTCGTTGTTTCGAAACATAATCTGAAATGCCTGAATAATTCTTAAACGCATTATTTTTGCTGCCATGTATAATATATGATTAGGCATTACACCCCGTCTGTCCCTACGACGGATTTCACTTGTAGCCATCATATATGGGGTAGCTTTCACTTTAAATCGTCGCTCATGACCATAATAAATAGCCGGAAATGATAATTCTTCGGCATCGGAATCGAAAGATAATGCAAAGGGTTTATTTTCCTGCCCAGGAGCTAAATGCAATACCATGTCTTCTCCCCAAAACATTGTTTGTTGTTGCATATTTAATAACTGTTCGGCTGTTAATATTTTTTCTCTTTTCGCGGAAATTGCATCTAAAGCTCTTTCGGAAGCCTTAGCTTTATACTGATGTTCTGCGTATAATGTTTCATTATCATCTGCAAAATCAAATGGTTCCTCTATACCTAAAAATGCGTCATTTATTTTAACATTATATTTTATATACAGCGGTGTACTTCGTAGATACAATAACCATCTGCGCAAAACACCTTTAGAAACGCAACCAGTTAAATAGGAACTTTTATAAATAATGTTTCGTTTAATTACCATAATTACCACTGTTACGGCATAATCATCGTCAATATTTCTTGGCAAGGAAGTAACCATATTATTTACGTTAACAGGGACATTTATTATTTGGCCAACCAATCGCTGACTTCCGGAAAAATAATGAATTTTACGAATTTGCATAAATGGCAAGCGAGGTGAAATTAAACGTTCCGCAATAGGATTTAAATATGGCAAATCAGATGGAATAGGGGGATACTTAAATCCATTTACGGTAGCTAATTGAGGAATTTTTTTTCGAGATAAACTTGAACTGCAATTTCGACAACTCTTATAAAATTTACATTCGTCTTCGATTTTAGCACACATTTTCGGAAAACCAGCCTCATGGAGGATCGAAATATCATTTTCTTTTACTGGGCGAACATCTTTGGTCCACCAAATTCTGTCACATATACGACAATATTCATTTAATTTATTGTTATAAAAGTTAGTTTTCATAAAATTTTCCAAATATAATGTTCTTTTTTCAAAAACTTTTACATTAGTCGGCATTAATGTAACCAAAGAGTGATTATTACTAACTAAAGGGTTATGATTACTTTCTAACAAAATATTATCATCTAAAAGAAAACAACTATTACTTTCCTGATCCATATACTGAGAAAAAGGAATAGCTTTAGGATTATTACCTTCCAAATTACCACTGCTGGATGATGAACCATTAACAAAAGACACACCATTTGAAGTACTACTAGTTACTGATGCTAGTAAATTTTTCTTTCGATTTCTGTAAGAACGGCAACGATCGGTGTTAATTTACGTTTTTTAATAATTTTTTCATCTTCTAAAACATTTGAAATTTCTCTCTTTAACGACGATTTATTTTTAATTAATGTGGGCTGAGCTGTTAGATTTTCATCAAAATCGAAAAGTGGGTTTTGCTTCTTTGCCATGTCTAAAACTAAGACAATTTAACTGATTTAACATATAATAATAAAATACCAACAATAAGTAAATAATATTATACTAAAAAAATAAAGCGAGTACCAAACGAATGTATGGTAGGTACGTATCTCACAAAATATGTAGGTAGAAATTATTAATCTATTTCTAATAATTTTTAATTTAAGTTTGAATTTATGTCTAATCTAATAAATAATATGTGTATCTTAGAAATATAATATAGGAAATGCGGTTTTGTGGTATGTACTTATTTAGTAACACTGTGTATAATATGTATGCTCAAACTACTAACACCCTGTATATTTGAAACATTTATATTCTTACCTATTAATATCTGCTACTTATTGTAAAATAAAAATAAAAATGAAACAACAGCACAACACAACAACAAACCAACCACAAATATAGCATTGCAAGCTTTTCAAGATAAAAGCCGTTATCTTATACATATAGTCCGAATCATGTGTAAGAAAAACACCTCATATATGGACAACGTAATAAAATCCACGACGCGGCGTTGATCCACCTATAGCATGTCGCATGTCGTTTCTTATCTGTCCATGCAAAAGCTGCCGTATAAACGCGCGTAGTAGTATTTTCAATACTAAAAATCGTTTTCCTTTAGGTAGCACTCAACTTCAACAAACCACTGTCGAATCCGATGTTCTGTTAGATTTGCCCTGGAAGATGTCAGGTTTTGAGCAATCCTAGTGGTTAGTTCTGGATGCCTTTTCAAAAAAAGCTCGTACCATTTTCGTCCAGGCCTTCCGTTGGTAAAAGTGTTGGGTCTGTTTAGCTCCTTTACTAAAAGTTGAACACTGTCCAATAAAATTATGGTAATTAAAAAGGTATTTACGTCTTTGTGGCAGAAAACCCGCGATTAGAAATCTAGAAAAGCCACTTAACCAGCATATCTTCTTCATTTTGGGTTAGAACTGTTTCTGGGCCAGACTTCTTATTAAGTGGAACTCTACCCTTAATTTTATCTTGCAAGGTAGATCCGGGAATATTATAGATTTTGCTTGCCGTTTTAAAGGGCATTCCTTTTTGGATTTCATCTAAAGCAGTGCAGTTTGTAGCACTTCTGGAGAATATTTTAGTCTTTTCTTTCTATCCATTTTTACCTAGAAAAATTTTAAACCTATTATCGGCATAAAAATGCTCGTATTATCGGCACCTTTCTTTGAATGGGAATAAAAATATTGGCTTAAGGAATTTTGGGTGCCGGAAATTGGACCTTTGCATTAACATATATTATTATACATTAATCCAAATAGATCTTGCCCTTACAGTTTTTCTACTAGCGAAAATAAACCTTAAAAACTGGCATGATAAAACACCAATTGTCGGCACTACTGCCGATAATTGGGTCAAAGTCATTTTTAGAGGTTCCTATTATCGGCACCCCTTAAAATAATAAATAAAGGCAAAAAAATTATTTTCTTTCACTAAATAACAATTTAACAATCTATGTTTAACAAGTTGTACTTACCAAAAAGCAAGTTCAATTCAGATGCAATTTTTAATCACGTGTTAAATCTGGCGTACTTCTTAACGCCAGGAAGAAGCACCACTCGTTACAACGACTAGACGTCAACTGTCGGCATTAAAATAATTGTTCCTAGATTTATTGTCGCGCGTCATCGGACTGGGTGGGGTTATTTATATAGTCAGATATTTCAAGAATATTTAAAAAATGTTAAAACTATAAATACAAGTGGGAGAATCTTATTTTTTTGTAATTATGTTGTAAAAGTGCCGGTAATAAGGACAGTGCCGATAATAGGTACGTTTACCTTAACCATAATTAATTAAAAAATAATAGCTAAATGTTTCACTAAGCAAAAACTAATATGTTTAATGTCGTGGCTGGATAATAAAATTTAATGAACATTATCACTATTCATCATATAGGGTAATTAAAAGTCTTGGCCGTCAATGATTTTATTGAAGATATTTATTGAGGTGTATATCGGTCAGGGGCAAAATAAAACTTTTCAGACCTTACGAAGATTTATTTTACTTTCTTTATTCCGAAAGCTAAGCGTTTATATAAAAAAAGAAGTTTTATTGTCATTACTTACCAGAATCATCAGATGCATCGGTATAATTTTCTTCTAATATAATTTCTTTTGATGGCAATCTAGAAGACTTACTACTTTCTTCACCAGCATCTTTCTCTTCAGTTTCAGTATCGGAATCAGTTTCGATAGCATCGGATATTTCAATATCTTCTAAAGTTTTTCCCTGATATTTTTGAGTTTTACCGCTATTTATTGTTAGCAACATTTTAGAAATTTTAGCAGTTTCATATACGTCTTGTGAAAGCCTGTAAAAATATTATTATACACGTTTTTGATTAATACAATGCGTCAATTGTATGCGTTAATTAGAAAATAAAATTTATTAAACCTGAACGCTTAGTTTTAAAAGAAATCGCACACTTTAAAGATTTATTTTCAGAATAATTATGAATACAGAAACCTGGGCAAAACTAAACTGACGCATCTGAGCGATAAAAAAAACTAATCGTTGAAATTTAAAGAATGTTATTGCCCGCTTTACAGCCGTACTGTAAACAGGGTTGTATATAGGGTGGGCCAATGAAAACGAAACTGAGCCAATTTTATATACCTCAGGGTATTTACGAAAAAACACTTGGATCCGTCGATTTTTAATTTTAGGGCAAAATATTTTCGTTTCATACTATTTTCAAAATATTTACAGTTAAGAGCAGTATTTTTGCATTTCTTACATGTTGCATAAACCAAACTATTTAAGTTAGGAAAAAAGCGGTTAGCACTTTTCTATTTTAACTTTTTAACAGCTATCTATTAACAATGAAAAACCTTAAAAAAATCGCTATTTTATTTTATAATTTTTGAAAAGGAAATTGACAGTTGACAGATTTTTTTAATTACCAGCGAATAAATGTTACAAAGTTAAAATAGGAAAATGCTAACGTTTTTTTTCCAAATTAAATAGTTTGGTTTTTACAACATATCAAAAATGCAAAAATTATCATGGTTATAACTGCCGATATTTTGAAAGTAGTGAAAAGTAAAGTGAGATTCAGAAATCATAAAGCACTCAGTAGGACTCCTAAAAATAGGTATCACTTGACCCCCCTTTCCATTGAATATTTTAGGGGTGAGTGTCCCCCCGTTAGATGGTTAACGTTCAGGGAGTGAAACTGACAAAAAACTTTCCCCTAAAATCAAAAATCGACGGGTCCGAGTGTTTTTTTGTAAATAACCTAAGATCTTTAAAACTGGCTCTCTTTCATTTTCATTGTCTTACGCTGTATATTAATTATTATTATGGGCTGAGAAGAACCAAGGTAAGATTTACCTGACCTCAAAAAAATAGTCTCGTTCTTCATTTCGAGACCAAGCGAATTTTTTTTTTATACGAAAAACGTTTACCTTTTCGTTAAATTTTATTGTAAACAACGGATGTTGCATCTGCATTGGACATTGGTTCTAATATACTAAGTCAGTTTTAAGTTTTATTTAACAATAGTTTTCAAATAAATACTGTAAAGTTAGTGTATTGTAGTTCAAAATCATAAAAAAATAATTTTAATGTAACTTTCTATTATTGCTAGGAGTGCATGCCTATGCAACAGCCTATGTCTTAACGATTACTGTGAATAAATTATTATTTGCTTACCGGTAGTAAGTTGCATGTGTTTTTTTGGTATGGCCCATAAATCTCGCAAACTGTTCAAATTCAGATTCAGTGATATTCAGAACTTGCAGGACAGTAGCTATCTGTTTCCGAAGTCGTGTTGATGTAAATAGCGTAGTATTAGATACTTCTGAATTTTCTGCCAATTTTTTTATAGTATGATAGCCACTAAGGTATTTGTCAGTAGTATTTGGATTCGCGAAAAGGTATGGATTTTTTTGTGATATATAGACATTTCTTTTGGCCAACAAAACATTTATTAATTCTTGAATAGTTGTTGAAAATAAAAGTGGAATAGGTTTGCTGCCTTTTCCTAAGGTCACTACTCGTTTGAAGCTTTTCGTTAGTATTTTCTCAGATTCAGAAAGGGCCTGTAAAAATTCTTCTTGAACATTTTGCATAGATACATCGATATAATTTTCTACTTTTAAGAACTGCACTTCTCCAATTCTTTTTCTGTTTAATAACAGCGTTAACGCTAAAATACATTCTGACAATAATCTAAAATTTGCTTTTGGATGAGTTGTACCCATTAACTTATCTCTAGCTTCTCTGGCTTGCCTTGATACGTAGTTGTTGAATTTCATAATATCAGTGGTAAGTGGCATTAACTTTGGTTTTTCATATTTATTTTCATTTAGGTTTTTTAATGCTAAACTAGATATCTTTGAACTCCAATGGTTTTCGAATAAATTTTTTAAACGTTTAATTTCTTTTAGGCATTTTTCCGAATCTTCATACGGTAGTAATTTGGTCTTTTTAATGAGAAGTTTGGTGGCCATATCGCAAATTTGTTTTAGAGTTGTGCCCATATGCAGCGCTAAGCTACTTGCCTTAAAGCTTTGTGTTTCTTCATTATAACCACTTATTATTTTTGTTGCTGCAACAAAGTGGTCAAACATTTCTGGCTTTAATGTGTCAAGAAGGATTTGACATCCACTTGCTTCTCTCAGTGTTAATAAAAGACGGCCTAATTCTCGCATTTTGTTCGATATTACATTTTTTATTTGAGGCCTTCTATGTTTTCTTAAAAGGCTTTCGGCATAACTGCATATGAGCACGTCTCCCATTGCCGCTTTAGAAATATCATCACTTCTCATTATCGGAAAAACCTCATTTTTTAATCTTAGGGATTCATAGAAATTACAGTTAGGACCCGTACACATTGCAAACATTTGTGCTGATGACAAGTGATGTTCTCGTGCTGTTAAAGATTGATCGGTTCGCAATTTGCACATTTTTCTGTGTCGCTTCAGATAATTCCGACTAAAATATCCCAAACAGCTTTGGCATACAACGTATTTATCTTTAAGGTTTTCGGAATTTCACAATTATGTTCTCCTTTTGGCCTTCTTACTGGTCGAATTATGTTTATTTTGGAATTAGAAGTAAAATTTCCTTGTCTTAGAATGGCTTTTAACAGTAGCTTGCGTTTAGGATTTCTAGAACCTAATGAACATAATTCTTTAACAGCACCCTCATTTAAGTGATTTCGTTCTAAATGTGGAGCAAAGTGAGTTACGTCTCGATCGCAATATGGACATGTATTTTTTCGTGTCCACGGTCTAGTGTTACAAAAATGTTCCACTTTAGGTAAAGAATTTACAAATTTGCCAAATGTTGCAATAGTTCCATCTATATTTTTTGTATATATTTCAGATTTGTTACCTACAATAAAAGGAAATTCTATAAACATAGGCTAAGTTTAAATTATTCACCTATTGACCCACCCATTATGATTAAATAAATAAAATGTCATAAATTAACTATAATTTATTTTTTTAATTCCCTATTTATGGCTCTATAATTATTATTTGTAATAAAAGAAACAAATTTATTTATTTTTAATAGGGGAATCTGTTTTTTTTTTGTTAGAATGATAGAGAAGAAAGGAATAAAAATTTAAACATTATTTTCCACAAAGTCTATTATAAAATTAAAAATTTATCATTATTTATACGTTTTTTTCGACCCACCCTTTAGGGTAGATCAACGAAAAGTTAACATCCTAGTTATTTTGATATAAAAAAAAATGGTTTGTTAGGGTTGTCAGTTACCTGCAGAAAGATCGAGCAATATTTTTATCGTAAAGATCTTTGCATCTGATTATAACTGCCAAGCTTGAAGTTTACAACGTATCGAAGTGTGTCAAAATTTTAGGTCAAAACATGTGACCCTAGTTTTTAAAGCGGAATACAAAAAGATTAAATCAAAAAAGAAAATGTATAACAATAACATTTTTTTCTCAGTGTGTTTTGATTTCTACCTTAGTTTTTTTAAAAACAGGGGTTTGGTTGGGTTGGATTTTAAAACACGATGAAAATTGGCTGCATTTTCAAGACAAAACGGTTATAATCAAAGGGACGAAGGTTTGTTTTAAATATACCCGAAAAAAAAATTATAAGAGTATTATGGATAAATAAATCTGTTTGTGAAATATATGAAAATGAAAAAAGTTTGTGAAATATAGAGTAACAATGAAATCTACTTACCTATTGCAGTTTGGCTTAATCCTGAAGTGGAAGGGAATTCACTTAGTTTGGAACTCGGTTTGGAAGTTATATATTTTACGAAATTTTTGCCCTTGTTAAACTGTAAAAACGAATTTTCATTTTCCGTTTCCGAGGCACTACTCGTAGTGTCCGGTATGTACTCAGATTTAGATGATTAAAATGGTTCATCATCTGATGAGTCTATAAAAAATAAATAATAATAGGATAATTATGTAAGGTGGAATAAGTAGATATTTGTGTAAACTTAAAAATATTTTTTTTTTAAATAATCATATTTAAGTAGGTAAAGTGTCATATTATAATAATGTACTTACATAAGACTTCTTTTGATTCAGGCATAGTTTCTCGATTTTCTGGTAAAATTTGTAATATTTTCTTATTAGAATCTTTTGATGAGTCTACAAAAAAAGAAGATATAAAATGTAGAATAAGTATTTGTGGAAACGTAAAAACATTTTTTTATAAAAAAATACTTATGCAGGTAATGTATAATATTATATTATTGCACATACATAAGACTTCTTTTAATTCAGACATAGTTTCTGGAGGAATTGGTAAATTTTTCTTATTAGCATCATTTGATAAGCCTGTTAGAAAAATTAAATTTATATGCAATAATATTGGTTTTATGGGGTAAAGGACACAAATGTACTAAATTCACTTACATAAGACGTTGCTTAATTCGGATGTTTCTTGTAAATTAATGTTTGCATGATTGATTATTGATTGAGAAGAAAATGCCGCCAATGCGACAGAACGATGTTCTGGGAAAGAACATTTTGTACTCTCATATTTTGGTAAGTCTAATAAATTTGAACTTGTAACAAGCTCTAAAATTTTTTTTCTCCAGTCTCTTAAATTCCATATGAGATTTTGGAATATCCGGAAACCTCTCGGCCCACACTACTGCAGCCTCCCTATAATTTTTTCTGCACTCCCCCAAAATTAACAACATATCTACTTCTACACTGAAATTCGCTTCTATTTTTTTCTTTTTAAACACAATTTACTTGTTAATAACACGTCAAAATTTTTATGTGACACTGCTTGTTATGTTGCCATGGAAATCCTACTGTTACTAGGATTTTCATTTCCATCCATACTAGTAAAATAAACAGTAGGATTTCCATGGCAACCGGCTGTTATTATGGTAAAATATTCGAATTATTTTTAAATTTAATCAAAACATTTTTGATCATAATTCCGTAACCAGCAGAGCAATTTATTATATATTATATATATATTATAAACAAATTAAAAATTTTTTGTAAACAGACTTCATATTTTATGTAGATTCGTATTTAAGAATAAAAAACACGTCATTCCGTTTAAAATAAGGAAGTGACTCCTCTCCTCTTAGGGGGGTGAAGGGACAAATGTCAAAAAAAAAATTGCAGCCGTTTTTGACATATCGCATTGTAACACTTTAAAAAACTCACCCTGTATATATAACTAAAATATATATATATATATATATATATATATATATATATATATATATATATATATATAATATAATATTATATATATATATTATATATATATAAAGTATATATAATAATGTATATATATAAAGTATGTATGTATATATGGTTTTAAACTTTATATATTGTGGCGTTAACTTTACACCGTTACTGTTTTGCCAAGAGTTTGCAGACGGTAGCTCAGAATTGTTGGAGGCTTGGGATTGTTCGAAGGTTCACTTATGACTGGCTATTAAAGAATATAATCTTGATTATAACTATTAAATAAGAGGGCGCCACTTAGTTTTTTTTTTTATAAATGAAAAAAAAACTAAGAAAAACACTTGGTATATAGGTTTCACTTAACAATTAAATGACCCTGGATAAAGTAGATTTAAAGAGGCAGAAAAAAAAGTTTTTAGTAAATTTTTGTATTATGCAGGGGAAAGTTCATGAACCTTTTCACCTAAGGCATATCAGCCTTAACCGAGTTATATCTACTTAACTACCAAAAAAGGTACTGAAAAATACTGAACAAAAAATAACTAAAATTATAGATAGAAAATTGACATTAAATTATGATATTGATTAAATATTTGTAGCAATAAATTGAAATTAAATGTATATTAATAAAAATTAAAATAAGTGAGACAAATCTATGGTTAATAATATTTAAATAAATGGAATAAACTGGCCTGTATATTCCTCCAAAAAAATGAACGGCTAGCCTTCAAAATCGAGGCTGTGAATGTATGCCATTTGTAGCTTAGCTATCTGGACTGGGAATCTCTAATACAAGCTCTAACTCTGGCTCCAGCTCCACAGCTTACAGCAATCTTCCGGGGAAATCAAAAGCCTGCAGCCATCAACAATTGAAGAAGAATAAAGAGGAAAACGGAAAAGTAAAACCCTTGCTAAGTTTCATTATCTATCCATCAAAATCTCGGGCATCCTGCACCAGAATTATGAAATAAACAGTTCCCTAAAGGAACAAGATTAAGGACTATAAATTATAAACCATATTGGCCACTTCCTGCTTCACAAATTTCGGAAATAAAAAACTGGCCTTTTACGTGCGCTTTTACCTGCGACACGGGAACAAGTCTTCGAAAAATGGATGCAGTACCGACTAAATAAGTAACGACCCCAACTCTCGCCTGAGCTGTCAATGTCAATCCAATCAGAGAAAACATTAATTAAAGCGGGCCATTCATTAGCGGATTGGTTGGCCGGATCGGTCTGCCCTGACTTGTCCGGCGACCGATCCGCTAATGAGTGACATTGAAAGACAAGGCGCGCACCGGTCAGGGTCGGGTTGTGAGTTCGCCGATCGGATCACTGAACCTACGACCCGACCGCGACCAATCCGTGCGAATTTGTGTATGTGTGGGTACCGCAGATTTGTCTAGTGTGACTTCAGTCTGCAGCAGTTAAACGTGCGCTAAAAGTGAATTGAAAATGTCTTTCGAAGACAACAAAGTTTTTTGGGAAGAATTTATTCTTCTATATCAAGAAAATCCCTGCCTTTGGGATATCAAAAGTAAAGATTATCGCAACAAGCAAAAGAAAAATGCTGCTTATGATATTTTAATTAACAGTTGCAAACCACTTTTCCCAAATGCAAACAAGGAATTTGTTATAAAAAAGATGTCATCATTACGGGCATCTTTCCGGCGGCAACTAAGGCGGATTAATGGCGAACAGGAACGGGGGCAGAAGATGTACCAGAACCTACGTTATGGTACTTCGATCTATTGTCGTTTCTTATGGATCAAGAAGAGTCTCGTCCAGCAGTGTCTTCGATATTAGACGACAATAACATCGAGGAGAACTCACATACCTCAGTAAGTATTTTTTTATCTACCTTGTTTGTATAATGTAACTCAGAAAAAAATTAAAGTCGTTTGAAAGCAAGGGCGTAGATATGGGGGGGGGGGTAAAGGGGGTAATTACCCCCCCCCCCAGAATAATGTATTTATATTAAAAAATATATATAAGTATAAAAAAAAAAAAAATTAAAAAATTAAAATTAATAACATTTGCAACAGTGCTAAACTGAGATTAAATCTAACATATGTATATATACCGGGTGTTTTTCAAAAGTGGCTCACCCCTATAACTTTTTTATTTTTTAAGATAAAAAAATGAAATTTGGCAACAGTGTATGGGTCATTGAGATGAATTAAATGGCGTATTCAATTATTTTTTATCACTTCCGGTTTGACCGGAAATGACCATAACTTTCGATTTTTAAATGGGACCCTCTGTATATTTTATTTTTATTCGATAGAAAATGTCATTCTGCGTACAATGACACCTATATGTCAACTTTTGACATATCTGTTAAAAAATATTTAGGTTTTTTAAATTCAATCTAGAGTGCCATTGACTTCGTTAAAATCGTTAATTTAACATCAAGTAGCCCTAGAAAAATATAATTGACCGTCTTTTACCCATACACTGTTGCCAAATTTCATTTTTTTATCTTAAAAAATAAAAAAGTTATAGGGGTGAGCCACTTTTGAAAAACACCCGGTATGTTTGTATAATATGTTATTGTAGACTTACATGTACCTACATACATTAACTTCCAAAAAAATTACCCCCCCAGAAAAAAATAATATCTACGCCCTTGTTTGAAAGAGGTGGTGGATTAAAAAAAAATTATAATAATTATTATTTAATGAAAACCCAAAATTCACTACTTTACGTACTTTATTCAAATTAGACATAAATGAATTTATCAGTGTACAAATCTATCTTGGAAGTCGACGGCACCAGCATTATTGTAATATTCCTTGTATCCATTTCGTACCATTTTGGCGTCAATAGTAGGAACGTCGTGCCTAGAAATATCCAGTGACGTTAGTTCTGAATTAGTGTGCCTATCGTCACCTAATAAAACAGTTCCAGAGTTAACGTCTTCTCTATCAATATGATTAGGTTGAATATATGTAGTACTCTTGCCTCGTAATAGGTTATGTAAAACACAACAAGCCATTACGATGTCGTCAACTGTCTCTACTTTGGTAGCTATTGGTGTTAGCAAAACCCTAAATCTATTGGCCAGGATTCCAAACGCATTTTCGACTACACGACGCGCACGGGAAAGTCGATAATTGAAACATTTTTCCCCATAGTCAATTCTGGTGGTGTGTCTGTAGGGTTTCATAAAATTCGTCATAAGACTGAACGCTTCGTCTCCTATAAACACAAACGGTAATTTGTTTCTAATTCCTGCCATACTGATTGGCTCAGGCAGTTTTAAAGATCCTTTTGTCAATAAACGGTAAAAATCTGTATACTTGATGACACCGCCGTCTGATATTCTACCATTCGTTCCACAATTAACATAAATAAATTCATAATTAGCATTTACGATTGCAAATAATACAACGCTAAAGAATCCTTTGTAGTTATAAAAGTATGATCCACTACCTGGCGGCTGTTTTATTGCTATGTGTTTGCCGTCTGCGGCTCCTAAGCAATTTTCAAATTGCCACATTTTCTTAAACTGGTCTGCTATTTGAAGCCATTCCTCTTATGTTGGGGGAAACTGGAAAAAAAACTAATATCGGTTAATTGTATTTTGCAGGACACTGATTCACACACACAAGACTCAACTCAACCTTTGGATAGTTCACCAGTTTTATCACCTGCAACATCTCAGAGCTCGACATCAACTTCCCGTAACAAGCGAATTCAGAAGTCAGAGAACACCTGGACAAAGAAGAAACACCAATTTTTGGATGCCTCCCTTAAAATTTTGCAAACAGAGACTGCACCCCCATATACTGATAAAGAAGAATAGCAAGAAATAACATTTGGCAAAAATATTGGCCAACAGTTACAGGAGACTGAAGACAGACAAAAGATAATAGCCCAAAAATTGATATCAGATGTGCTTTTTTATGCTAAATTGGGGAATCTTACTGATTTTTCTAGTATTTCATTCACTCACCAACCAGCACCTTGTCAAAGTGTCTCTTACGTACCACCAGCACAGCTCTATCAACCAACATATACCAATAATGTTACACCTTACACTCAGCCCAATGCAGCAGAAGTCTATCGACCAACCTACGCCAATCTTACATCTTTCACTTCTCCAAATGTAGCACAAGCCTATCAACCAACCTACACCAATCTTAATACACCTTCCACTCAGTCAAGTGCAGCACAAATCTTCCGACAAACTTACATCAATCATACAACATCCACACAACCAAACTCAAATGCGGCCGGCTTACCTTTTACCTCTCAATCAGAAGTGTCCACACCTACAACTGATGCAGCTGCGAAAACTACAGATCATGTTTTCATGGATGAATTTTTATCTTTTGACAAAGTAAAGAACTAATAACAGTTAGTCATTAATTTGTAGCAGTAAGCAAACTCAATAAACAAACTTTCCATTTTTTCTTATTTCTACATTCCTTTTAACATGCAATTATTACAGTAAAGTACTTACCCGCAAGTATTTTTCCCGGAGGGACATGTATATAGCACGACACGTTTCTGGAATGATTTTTCCAAGTAACTGAGGAGAAATTATACACGAAAACTTTAAGTCTTCGTAACTCCTCCCTGTTGCCAGAAATCTCAAAGTTGCCACTAACCGTGCTTCAGCAGTAACTGATTCTCTGAATACAGTATTTTCCCTTTTTATAAGAGGTTCTATTAACATTAATAATTCTTGAAATGTGTTATAATCCATTCGGAGATAATTTATAACATCAAGAGGCTCAAAGGATTGGATACATTTCAATAAACGTAAATGCGTAAAATGTTCTCTCTTTTGCAACCACTTTTTACCCAAATCCGTTTTTTCTGTTTTTCATTTTCGAATAACAAAATTGCACCAACTGCCAAAGCAACTTTTGACTTCTTGGAACACGCGGGAGACATAGTGTGTATGTAGGGCTCACCACAACCACTGTACGAATGAACTCTTTGCAAGGTTCGTGGTGTATGTGTGGACGTCGGTGGATGAGTCGCAGGCCGGGTCTCGGTTGGGAGTCGGGTACGGGTTCGTCTAGTGAATGGCCCGCTTAAATAATACTTGAATGCATATAAGACTTCATGATAACTTTATTGTTAATAGAAGACCGTACTGCTTGTCTCTAAGTGAAAGGCAGAGAGATTGTGGATGATTTACTAGCCAACAACATTATTCGGGAAAGTCAATCACCATACGCAAGTCCTATAATCCTTGTCAAAAAGAAAGAGGGATCTTATAAGATGTGTGTCGATTTTCGAGAGCTCAATCAACATACGATTAAGGACCGATACCCGTTGCCCCTCATCGATGACCAGTTGGACCGGTTAGGAAAAGGAAAAGTGTTTACATCTTTGGACATGTCCTCCGGATTTCATCAAATTCCCATTGATGCTGAATCCATTCCCAAAGCTGCATTCATCACCCCTGACGGACATTTTGAGTATTTGCGAATGCCCTTTGGCTTGGCTAATGCTCCGGCGATTTTTCAGAGGGCAATAAATAAAGCTCTTGGAAAGCTTCGAAACACAGTTGCACTAGTTTATCTCGATGATGTTCTAATTCCGTCTGAGACTGTTGAACAGAACTTTGCTTCACTAGAATTGGTTTTACAATCGCTTAAAAATGCCGGTTTTAGCCTAAACTTAAAAAAATGTCATTTTTTTAAAGATAAGTTAGGGTATTTGGGTCGGGAAATATCTGGAGAAGGCATTCGCCCGGGCATGCAAAAAGTTGAGGCTTTGTTAAAATCCCCTATACCTACCAATGTAAAACAAGTTCGGCAACTTATGGGACTAGCCGGGTATTTTAGGAAATTTATCCCCGAGTTTTCTACCAGTACAGCAGCCATCACAAGATTGACAAAAACTGACGAACCGTTTTCTTGAAGTGAAGAGCAAGAGAGGGCAAGGAATTACATTATAGAACATCTTACGTCGAGACCGCTTCTAAACATATTTGATCCACAACTTCCCACTGAGTTACATACAGATGCGAGCAGTATTGGTTATATGGAGGTGTACTACTTCAAAAGTGTGATGGAAGCCCAAGAGTAATTGGATAATTTAGCAAAAAAACAAGTAAATATGAAGAAACAAAAAACCAAAAATAAATATATACCACTCATATGAACTTGAGACCCTAGCTGCCGTGAATTCAATGAGACATTTTCGTGTTTATCTTTTGGGGATTCATTTCACTTTGGTTACAGATTGTAACGCTATTAAAGCTACAACCACAAAGAAAGAATTTTACCAAGAATAGCGCGTTGGTGGGTGTATATGCAAGATTTCAGCTTTAATATTGTGTACAAAAAGGGATGTTCATTGCCACATGTGGACTTTCTAAGCCGAAACCCAGTAGTAGTTCGCTGCGTAACTGCACATAAAAATTGGTTATATATAGAGCAACGTGGTAATAATGAAGTAAAAAAACTTTTGAATGATTGGCAAGATGGATGCTTAGATAAATCTCGTTATACGTAAAAAACAATATTTTACACTATCTCGTAACTATACCTAATGGAATAATTCCTAAGCCGTTTGTACCTCGACAAAGTAGGCTTAGTATATCACTGCCTTATGTGCGCTGTAAAGAAAACTAGATCTGGACCTTTGCAAGGTTTTATTTCTAATGTAGGAAAACCATCGGAGCCAATGAATACAATTCATGCCGATTGTTTAGGACCCTTAAGGCCTGGTTTCCTCGAACATTCGGTCTCGGAAAGCGGACAGTCCGTCGATCGCCGAGGATAGCGATTTCTGCCCGAGGTGGTTTGCTAGAATTTAGAAAATGATAATTTCCCTCGTGTCTGCAACCCGCTGTCCTGTGTGTATTTAAAGCAAAAACAAAAAAAAAATACGTACCCACAAAAATGAACTCAAATAAATTGATTGCGCTGTTATTGCTAGAAGAAGAAGAGGAAGAGGAGCTGGTACTAGCAACACTCAAAGGTTCCAATAGGCCAGTGGATAAGTTGTTTTTATTTCGCAATACGGAAGGCGCCTTTAATATCACCGTGCAGAGAAGGCTTTTTGGAAATGAATCCAAATTTAGGGAGTATTTTAGACTTTCCACAGAACTTTTCGAGCTTGTGTTGAGTTTTGTTAAAGACGACATTTCCAAGAAACCTACCAATAGAATCAAATGCCCTATTTCTGTTGAAGAGAAGCTTTGCATTACATTGAGGTAAGTTTTTGTTTTAACGCGCTGGATCGACAACGTGAATATTTTGTTACTAATTTCTTATTATATATTTTTTATTTATTTTAATTACTTAAAAGGTAAAATAATATACTTAGGAGTATTAAGACTCTCTATCTAAAAAGCTAATTTTTTTAAATTATAAAAAAAAGTAATTATATTAATAATATACGAATTTATTTAAAGTATTCATAAATGTTGATATAGGTCACCAGATTCATTCGGTGGAAACATTGCCATTGGACTGTTTTGGGGAGAAAAGGCTTGGAAGTAGGAAGCTGCACTTGAGGTTCCTGATTGGCTACTAGTTGAAGCAGATCGGAAATCATGGTTTATCATGCTTCTTTGCTGGTGTTGAAACTCTAGTTCAGAAATGACTTGCATTACCTTAATTTTTGCTGTTGTTGTAAGTCTGGAGGAAGTTGTTCAACTGTTAAAGCAATACTACGAAAGAACGTTGAAAGTGCGGTGTCATCCTCTTTTGTTTTGTTATTACTTAAGTCTAGCAACTCTTTCATCAACTTGGTTCTTTCGGCCTTTCTTAATTTCCTCCACTACTGCAGCACCTCGTTCTTTTGGTATAGACTTTCTTTTGCATTGGGATGTAGTAGTTGGGGATATGAAAGATTCTTCCACTGCTGTAGGTTGGTTCTCGTGAGATTCTTGCGTATTGGGAAAGACCTCAGTAACCGGAGAGACTTGGGAGTCAACCATCTCTTGAGAATCCTCTATATCACTTACAGCTGCTTGTGATTCATCCAATACGTCTTGTGATTCAGTGGAAATATTATCTGATTGCTGATTTTGTGAGTTACTTTCTTCATTGATATTACTAATTGAGCTGAAAATAAACGACCCTAAAATATTGTGCAAAAATGTATATTTAATACGTACTTTCTCTCTACGATTGAGGTATTGTCCAGGAAGCTTAAATGTTTGTACTTGGCACCAAAGTTTTTCACATTTGTGTTCCTGGCTGAACCAGTTTTCTGTGCTTTTATTACCTCGCGTTTCTTCTTTTGGTAATAATCGCGGATATTTTTCCACCTTATTTGGCACACTTTTTCTAAAAATTCATTTAAACTATTGATAAAATGAAGTGCACCACGATTTTTATTGGCAAAATTTAAGTTGCTATAAATATAAATGGCCGTTTCTGTGTGAAGAGAGCTTTTAAAAAATAAAAGCGTGTTACAGCTATAGCTGACAAACGTTATAGGGGATAAAATAATATACAGGGTATCAATACCAGTAAATTTTTAATCAAGCGCAAACATCTACATCAACTCACGAAGCATATGAAATGTACATCGATTTTTTTTACCAATACTTAATTTGTTATTTTCAGGTATCTAGCTACAGGGGAGACCTTCAGATCGCTAGCGTTTCAATATCGCCAGCATCACAGCTGGATTAGCGTTTCTGTTAGAGAAGTGCTACGCAGCATTAGGGAACGCATGTTTCCAATTTTTATACCAAAACTCTCAGAAGAACGCATGAGAGCAAATGCCCAAGATTAAAATGAATTGTGGAACTTTCCTAATTGTTGCGGATCCATTGATGGAAAGCATGTCCGAATATAGTGTCCGAAGGCAGCAGGGTCACTTTTTTATAACTACAAGCAGGTTCATTCTATTGTATTGCTGGTTATAATAGATGCAAGATATAGGTTCATCGCAATTGATGTCGGTTCCTACGGGCGAGAAGGAGATGCAAGTATTTTCGAAAAATCGATTATGGGAAAGTATATTAATAATGGTAATTTCAACATACCACCTGCAATGCATCTTCCAGGAACAGAAATTTTACAACCTTGCATTATTTTGGCAGACAGCGCATTTTCGTTAACAACTAATATAATGAAACCTTATTCACAAAAAGATTCTATTCATGACCAATCAAAGGCTGTGTTCAATTACAGACTCAGTCGGGGGAGGCGAACTTCCGAAAATGCTTTCGGCATATTATGTCAGTATTTTAGAGTATTCTTTACTCCAATTGCTATTAACCCTACTGCTGCTGATGACTTAATCATTTCGGCATGTATCTTACATAATATGCTACGAAATGCAAAAATACCAATTCCTGATGAAAATGTAGATTTCATCCCTCTATTGCCAAAAGAAAATCTAATTCCATTAGCACCCACATGTGCAAGAAGATCATCCACAGATGCTGCTTCGGTAAGAGATACTTTCAAAACTTATTTTTTTGGACCACATGGATCAGTGCCATGGCAAAACGCAAAGGTGAAGAGAATGGAATAATTCGAGGAATAATCGTAGAAGAAAATATTATTTCACGTTATTAAAAGTAAAGTAGCGGAATAAAATTATGTTAAACCCTGTATATTATTATATATTTTTTTTAATAAATGACATAATATTATATTCTTACCCTTTTTATTCATTTTCGCACCTATTTCCTTCCAAATGTTGTTTTTTACGACCAAATCCTTATAACTTTTGCCGGCAACACTATATAATGGTGGATGCTGCCTCACCAAGTCTATTAGGACTTCATCATCCTCAGGTGAAAATTTTTCACTCATTATGCTAATTATAATTATAATATTACTATTAATATTTATATTTTATTATAATATTACTGTTAAGTGCAGCTGAGCGATTCCGCTGTAATCAGACTGGACAGATATGAACCGACCAGTCGTCACAGGTCGGCGGAGAGGAATGCGTCCGTTCAGATGAGCGGAACCGAGGAAACCAGGCCTCGGTTCCGCTCATCTGAACCGAGAAGTCCGGTACTCGGTGCAGTATAATAATTTTGGTTGCTCGCAGTAGGCGCCATCAATACGGGCGGGGTCAAGGCACGAGCATAGTTCAAAATCGTTAGATGGGCAGGTACAGAAGCAGCACCTTGACCTATGAAATTGTCGATTAATTGCTATTGGCCGAGAATATTTGCCCGTAGTTTTGCACACGCATTCTTGAAAACCGAACAGACCGATATATCCCAAGCAGCATGATCCGATTTGACAGTGTTGCCACGATTATGAGAATTATGATTAACACAATTAGAACATTTTAATGTGGAAGATTTGCATTCTTTTACTGAGTGATTTTCACTACATCTGGGACAAATTTGAGTTTTAATGCAATTTTTTGAAGAATGGTTAAATTCATTACAGTTAAAGCAGCGATTTACTTCAACACCATCAAATACAGAGCACGCATCATATCCCACAAAAACAGTGCCCACCTTTATGATCCTATCATATGTCGCTCTATCTAATTGAACAACAGCCTGAAATACCTTGTCGCTTTTTTTTGTCGTACATATTTTAAAAACATTACATATGGATTCAGAAAAAAATACATCTTTATTTATTTGTTTAATTAAATTAAGAAATTCGTCATTATTATAATTTTCCCTAAAACCTACTATACGAACCCTAGAACTAATTCCGTGAAGCTCCTTAATTTCATAGGAATCAGCTAACTTTTCTTGAGCCATCTCTCTAAACTTTTTGTTTTCTTCCTGACTTTTACAGCCTACGACAATGGAAGCATTTTTAACCGCTTTTACTTTGGTTAACTGTAAATTCAATTCCGATGGGTTAATTCGATGGGTTATATCTTCCTTGGTCTTTTCAGTGGTCTGGGCTTGGTTCTTTGGCACTACCAAGACAGCAGGTTGAGTGTTATTTTTTGCTATACATGAATAGCTCACCGGTGCAGTAGTCGCCGACTTGACACTTAAGATCTTCTCAGAGATTACAGTAACTAAATCAGATTTTAGGCATTCAAAAGCAGCAGTAATAGAAGCCAGTGATGATTGTACATGCTCATTTACGAGAAGTTTTAAACGTGATTGGTCAATGGAAATACATTTTGAAACATATTCATCACACTTCCAGGATAAACCTCTTACTTCAGAAATCAAATTGGCAACATCGACGGACTTGTGAACGCAGTTGATATGCGAAGCGTTTTTACATTCACTACATGGCAGTTTTTTTCGTGATGGTATGGATTCCTCACAAAAAACACATATAGACATATTTGGTCTATTGTTTGCACTTAAATCACTCTTTTAACATATTTACTGTTCACTAATTAAGTAACAACATATGGCGTTGGATTGGCAGTCTTACAAAGCACTACTAGTGAAAATTTCTTATTTCTGCTATTAATCTTAACACACTAAAACTGTGAGCAATTAGGGAGCGAAACGACAATGCTGCCGGTTGATACGATGCGTTGATAGTCACCACGTTATAAATATCAAGATCAATAAAATAGACCCACACTGCAAAAATGCCGATGGGATAATTATAATACTAGTGCGTATTTAAGGCCCCAACTGTGATGAAATAATCCGAAATTAATTTAAACAAAGCAAATTTTCATTCTATAATAAAATTATTCTATTTAGAAAATATATAGAATTCTATAAAAAAAATCTAAAGAAATAGAAACTAAAAGAAATAAAATTCTTCTTACTTCGGACTGTAATTTACTAGAAACTCAAAATTCACTTTTTCTAGGTATTTTACATAAAAACATTAACATCAAGAAATAGTTTTACTTTACTTAATAAATAAATGGCTAAAATGGCCCCCTAATCTCTTTATAATTAATATTTTGGTTCTTTACAAATTTTGTAAATTCGCAATTTTTTGCTTGCTATATTTTTCGATCTGATTTTTGACCATTTGCAAAATGTAAATAGGCTTATATGAACCAATTTATTAATTAAAAATAGCTTATGAGGATAGCACTCATCGCTGTTAAGACCCAACCAAATCATGTTTTTCGAAATTACTTTATTTTTAATTTTTGTAGCTACTAGTTCTTGATGCTTATATTTATTGTAATAAATGTTAAATGTGGCCATTGATCTGATAATAACTTGCTCGAGTTCGGGGCTTGGAATAATAAGTGATGTCCTTTCTTGTCCAGCTCTTATGAAGGAGAAATGATTGTGATGGCTCTGACAAATTTATATTAGTCTGGAAATTAAGTTTGCATTTTGAACACTTAAATTGTTCTATAACACGTCTTACTAAATATCCAGCATAATAATGATTTGCAGATTGTTCTAAACTAATTTTTGATGTTACAGTTTCTCCTATTTTGGCAACCTCCATTGATTCATTGGACATATCATCATTGGAATTATCCTCATCCATGTGTATGTTAGTCTCGTTAGGGTTAGAGGTGTTAATATTGGTGTTTTTAGACAAATTTCTTCGAAAAGTCTTCGAAACCTTCAATAACGTCAAGTTTTTTATTATATCGAGGCATTTTTTAATTGACATTTCATCAAAAGCCACCAGACATTTTCTTTCTTTTTTATCCATGCTATCGCATTTTAGTTTAAGACAGGTTTTTATATTGTCATCAACACCAGTCTTGAATGTATTTTGTCCAATCCATTTTTGAATGGTTGACGTAGATGGTAATATGACGCCTTTTTTTCTCAAAAATTTATAACAAGATGGCGATTTATAGTATAGAGATATTGCCAACTGTTTTTCGGATTGAGAATATAGAGTGCGTCGTTTACCTCTTATTTGCATAACTACAAATGTTTTGGCAGTAACAGATAAAAATGGTAAAAAAGGTAAAAGAGTAAAAACTCTGAATTTTGACTGGCGTACTTTTTCTTGTGAACGTCTCAATTTTCGCCGCATATTATAAATTTCTCTCTTTTGACATGATATATTTTTTTTAAGCTTCAAGGTAATGGGAGAAGTTTTACTAGATGGAAGGTCGATATTTTCATCTATAAAATCAGATTCCTCATGTTCAAATATGATACAAAGGGCTATTGCACGGAGTAGCGCAAGGACTATTTGATGTTATTGTCGTTCCATCATAATTCCTTGCGTTAGCATAAGTCTGTTTAGCAGTCAAAACGTGTAAAGTGCCATCATTATTTAATAAAGACTTATAATGTACAGGGACCGCATTATCTTTTAACCTATGTTTTTTTTAAGTTTTAAAGTCATGGTCAGTAAAATGATTTGCGCAAATATGCTTGTTTTTAACAAGTCTTCGGTTAGACCGACTAGTTGTGAATTTCCTAAAAAAAAAATAGATCTAAACAAAGCAAGAAGTATGATCTTTCAAATAAAACTGCAAATAAAAAGTTTCTCTACATCACTTCCGATATTTTTTAACTGTTAGCAAAATTGATAAAATAAAGTATGTGCCTACATATCGTTGCATTTAGAAGAATACCAGGTTACTTCATTTCTAAAATTCTTAAGAGTCATCACATAAAAAAAAGTTGAAAATTTAGGTTAATTACCATAATATTTTTACAGGCTTTTTTCGACACTTACTGCCACTTGTAACACGTAACACCTTCTGTAAAAGCTTGTCAAAAAAGAAAATTGTTGGTGTATCTTTTTTTGACGTCTGCACAGAAAAAAGTGGCATCCTTCAACCAAGAACTTTGTTGAACTTGATAGATATTCTTTTCTAACCAGTGTAATTTACTTGAACTAGAATCATTGAGCTTGCAAAAAGAAAATCGTTGATCTTGTCATTAGTCGACCATTCTCTTCATCTATTTAAAGGTGAAACATCTTGGTGAAAGATCGAGTTTCTTAAGATTAGCCTCCAAATATAAGTATTTCCAGAGAAGAGCATTAAAATTAAATACAAGATCTGCGCGCTTTCATAAAAAATCAGCCGAAAATTTTGAAGTCCTCGGGTCTTGAAGTAAGACCTTTGTTTCTCAACAAACTTAATTCTCAGCGGACCAATGAGATCCATCATTAGCGCGTGGGGTGCATCCACCTGATCCTCCGCCGGCCGGTGTCACCATCAGGATCAGCCATTAGTTTAGTTTAGTATCAGTGGGTAGTATGTGATTTGTGCGATAGACGAGTGTCTCCCAGCGTCTGACCGTTATTTTTTATTACCGAGATACCGAGTTTCTGCCAAATAATGTCTGAATATAATAATCGTATATGTGAGTTATTAGAGATTTGGAATCTTGGCCATTTGAGGCCAATATTTGAAGGTAAGTTTATATACTTCCTCACGTAATAGTGCTCTACAATTTTTATATATTCATAAAGCAAATACACAATATAATTATATGGTACCTATTATGATGTATAATTATGGTTACAAAATGTACAGTAATTATTTTTAATACTTTTTACTTATCTTAAAATCACGATATCTTTTCATGCAATTTTTTAAGGCAATATTATTGCATATCAAAATGGCGTTCATTGGCATTATTTCTAAAAATGGCGTGCTTCTTCTTGCAGCAAACAGTGCGAAGGAGCTTTAAAGTATTATTATGTTTTTAAACCAATTAACAAAATACTCAAGTGGAAAATAAGTTGCTTGTATCAAAACTACAGAGTTTTTGTTTCAAGTATCCTGGTTTCTAAACAATAAAAAAATGTCCTTGTAAATAGTTTAGGTATTCTTGGCAGAAGTTTATTCTGTTAAATATAGGTTTTTTTACTTAATGTTTATCTATTAAATACTTATAAATTAATATGAAATTTGATTTAAAATAAGGATCCCCTTGCCATTGAAGATTTTAGAGGTCATGGCCGTCCCACTGAGAGGGCTCACATAATTTGATTGAAAACTAAGGGAAAAATGTTCTGAGAGTTCTTTAAATTATAAAAAGTAGTATTATGGTTTAATTTTTTATATGAGTAAAAGAATAATTAAAAAATGCTTTAAACAATTTTTTTTCAACACCATGAATTTTGAAAAGTTTGAAAGTCAATATGAGGAAGTACAATTGATTTTTAACAGTAAAAAATAAATTAGGGGAGAGATAGTGGTACATGTTTTAAATAATGTTTACATTTTTTATATTATTAATATATAAAATAAAATTATAAAAAAAAAATAAAATAGTATTCATTATTACTTATTATAATATAAAAAATGCCACTCTTATAGTAAATAATTACTGGTATAGTTAAAAAGATTGAGCCTAAAACTATTTTTTACTTACAATAAAAAAAAATTATCATCATTATAAGTGAGCAATATCAATTATAGAACACTTACAAATTTATTTTAAAAATAGGATTGATTCTCATATATTATTGTCAAATGGCAAAACAAACTAAATAAGGTATATTAATAAATATTTTAAAATATTGATTTCAGAGCAAAACATTGAGGAACATATCCTTAATTTGTTAACGGATGAAGATATAGATAGACTCACCAACAACAACATAGGTTCCAAAATAAAGCTTAAGGTGGGAATTGCTGCACTTGTGTGAAGAACAGTAAGAAGGAAAGTAAAATTATTAAGTTGTTTATTAAGTTTTTGTTTCGTTTGAAATATAATTAAATAAATTACGTGTTCGATAAAACAATTTACCTATTTTATTTATGAATTTATTTAACATTAAATATCTAATATGCTGTGCTCTCTAGAGGTAATGGATAAATTTAATATTAATTAAATGAAACTCTTGCCCATTTTGTTGAAAGTTTTTCTATTGACATTTTCATACAGAGAGGCCAAAGAAGAGGTATTTCAGAACCACCTTATTTTTTTTCAACATTCTGTATGTTGCTATCTTTTTGGATTTTACACAAAATTATCTTTGGGAATTTGCAATCCAAAAATGTAACACATACAGGGTGTTTTATTAACAAAAAATAATTTAATTCTGAAATAGCTATCTTCGGAGCACCCTGTATACAAAATTTAAGTGAGAACTTTAAACTAAAACAAAATCGACGGGTGTAAGAATTTTAAAATAAAAGCTTTTTTCAATGGAATATACTCATGAGCTAAAATAATTACGCTCTTGAACCAAAAACCTTATTTAACTCAAGTAAGATCACAAGTGCGTCGCCCAATTCCACATGAACTTGATACAAGAAAATTAACCAGACTGCTTGAGAACCTCCTGGCTTTAGGCCAAAAGAACTATTCTTACCCCAAGAAAAAAAGTTCTTGGGTGAAGAGACAATATAAATCAGTTTAAGAATCGTTTATCTTGACGTAAAAGTATCGGTTCTTTAGATAAATGAAGAACAGGAATTTAGGCCTTGCTACTAGTACGTTGGTCTTAATTTAAGAATTTGCCAGTCAATTTTTTAAGAGAATATTTTCATATATTAGGTATTATTTCTTTCATCTAAGGTAATCTTAAGTTCCTTTGTGAAGAAAATATCGACATTTTTTTAAGAGAATATTCACTTGGACCTATCCAAAGCCGCGAAGTTCTTAATAGAAGTTCATATTCAATTCAAATAAAGTATCTATTTTTTCAGTGTGGCTTAAACCGTATATAGATTTTAATGCAGACAAAAGAAAACATGCAAAAAGCGTATTTGAAAATTTTTTTTTTAAACTATTAAATAATGCTAGTTTTGGAAAAACAATAGAAAGGGATAGAAAAAAAAAGAGATATTAAATTAGTGCATAATTGGAACTCTGCCAGGAAATACATATCTAAACCTGAATTTAAAAGTATTCATATTTATAATGAAAACTTAATTAGTATCGAACTTAAAAAAACAAACATTTTATTTAATAAACTTATTTATGCAGGCTAGAGAAGAGAGAAATTTTAGAAATTTCAAAAATAAAACTATATAATTTTTACTATGACTTTGTCCTCGAAAAAGTATCTAAATATTTTCATGCTCAAATATGCTATATGGATACTGACTCATTTATATTTAAATTCACCGTTAATGAGATAAGTTTGAATAATCGAATTAGCATATATGATATGATACGGACATTTGCAATAGAGGAATTTGACACGTCAGAATATCAAGATCAGAATAATTATAATATGCCATTAGTAAATAAAAAAGCATTAGGTTTAATGAAAGATGAATTGAATGGTAATGTTTTAACACATTTTATTGGATTAAGAGCAAAGGTAGTAAATTATATAGTAAAGTAAAAAATAAGTATTAAAATATAATAATATTATGAAGATTATAAAGCTTTCGGTGTTGATGCTCATTCTAAAATAAAAGATGTAAGTCGATCTGCTACTAACAAAATTACATTTCAGGATTTTTATAATTGCTTATTTAATAATCAACAACAATCAATTGTACTTTTCAAACCATTCAAAGTAAAAATCATGAAACATTTTCGCTTATTGTTAATAAAAGTGGTTTGAATGCTTTCGATGATAAACGATACATTTGTCAGGATAAGATAACAACCTTGGGGGCATTACGCTATTAAAAAATAATAATTTAATATTTTTTATTTTTCTGTAATGATTATCTCCCACATAGCAATAAGAAGCATATTCATATCTATAGCATATACCCAGTATGTGATTGAACGTATATTCTTATTTTCATATTCTTAGCATGTTCTACCAAGATATAGTTATGTACCACCTATATTCTTAGACGTATGTTCCCGTGCATTTATTCATAACATATGCTAAGAATATTTCGCCATATTCTTATAAAATACTTTATAGGATATACTTCAGACGATGTGCGTAGCATATGCTTATGATATACCGGGATATATTATACAAAACAACATGACAACAGCGCCACCTGGTGCTACTGCATCAGCCGGTACTGCGGCCAGCCGGTATTTTTGACATTTTTGACGCCATCGGTGTCATAGATAAACGATCGAACGAATATCGGTGTTTATTTTTTATTTTCCGTTTTCTTTTCTATTCTTTTGTTCGAGAAACTTTTATTATCGTATACGAATACGAGGCCTGGGGCCGTATTTTTGAAACCATTCGACTTTGATTCGCATACGAAATTAGAGGATTTCGCACGAAAAATCGATATTCGTATTTTCGACCGCTTCGTATGCGAACTTTTTCGCATGCGGTGTCTCGAATGGGTATATACCATTCGAATTTCAAGTTCGTGTGCGATTCTGCCACTTGTCTTGTTTTGATTTTAAACTAGCTTTGTTTTTTTTTTTAATTTGTGAGTTGGTTAAGTATTTTCGTAGTGTTTTTTTATTGTTTATTGAAAAAAAAATAGCAATAATCATAGATTAAACAATCTTGTGCAAAGAAACGTGGTCGATGCACTGGAAGAGACTAAAACTCTAGCAGATAGAAGGAATAGGATGTACTCTTCATTTCTTGACCCATTTGAAATGTATGCAGATGCTTAATTTAATAAATTATATAAATTAAGCAAGCCTATTACGATAGAATGATTAAGCATATTACGATGATGTGATCTTTATGTGCTCCTGAGACTGTGTAATCTATCCACTAGTTTTATATAAGGCTTGTGCAGTTTTAGCCGAAAAATTTTGGGTGAAATTGCCCGACTTTAATTCCGGGTGCTCTTCCATAAATGAAATTGGTTCTTCCTCACTCGACACAAAACCGCAATATTTTTTATTTATTATTTGAATTCATTAAAAAAAAAAGTAAATTCGCAAAAACCCAAGAAACGCCATGAAAAAACCTCAAAATTCCCTGATGTTTTTAAACTTAAATTTTAGGTTAGGTTACAAAATCTTTATCATCTTTATCCCGGTTGACACGGCCTCCAATAGCACTCGACTTTGCTACGTTGCCACTACATTTCATGTTCGCATGCGAATGAAATTTCGAATGCTGTTCAAAAATGCACTTTTTAATTCGTGTGCGAATTTTGCCGCTCGACTTTGTTCGCATTCGAAGATTCTCGCATGGTTTCAAAAATACGGCCCCTGTAGTTCCGTAGTGAAAATCGTGTATAAAAATAGTGTATACCGTGAGGGTTTACTGTGGCAATGTACATAAATAAGGATTGAGGGTTAGGTTTAGGAACATTAAATTCCAAAGAAACATTAAGCAGGGGTATTCTTCAGGAGACTCTGAGTTTTATTGAAATTTCAAAAAAGAAGACTGTCTTGTGTGTGCTAAGGATCTAGGTATTAGGTATTAGTGTAGGTATAGGTACACAGCTTTTTTAGTTTGTAATATTTCAATTTATACCTAGTTTGATAGGTTTTAATTTTTCTAATTAGTTTTAGTCATTGTGTTTAACTAAGTTTGAAGAGGTATCACGTAAAATGTCAACAAAAAAACAACCAAAAAGTAAACGTTCACTTAGACGCATAGTGGCCAAAAAAACTAAAACAGAACTTTTTTTGAATTCAGATGACACTCTTCAAGACTCCACTTCTATTTCTCCATCTTCTCAACCAACTGAACCAACATTTTGTACTAATAATATTGAGTTCAGTGAGGATTCAAGTATGTTTGAAGTAAGTCCAAGCACTTCTTATTTTACTCCTCCACTACAGGCATCAGCCAAATCAAATAAAGCTCTGACATTGGCTACAAATGAAATTATAAATAAAGCCTCAAGCCACTCGAATATTACTTATAAGCAAGCTCATTTAGATTTAAGAAAGTGGGCAGTTTATAATAAAATTTCACATTCTGCTCTGAATGATTTGCTTAAAAACGTGCTGTGTAAAAATTTTCCCCAAACTAAGTTTCCGTCAGATGCTAGAACTTTATTAAGAACTTCTGAAAAGTTATTTGATAAATTTAACTCAAAATTATTGTTATTTTGGTATTGAAAAGTCAATAAACTATTTGATTCAAGCACACAATATCAAAATTATGGAAGAGAATACAATAGAACTTGCTATTAATGTTGACGGTTTGCCTTTAACCAAAAGTACTGACAGTTGTTTTTGGCCAATTTTAGGTTCAATTAAGTCATTAAAAAGTCTAAAAAATATTGTGTTTCTTATCGGTTTATATCATGGAAAAGGTAAGCCTGCACATCCAGATGTGCTTTTATCTGATTTTGTAAAAGAGTGTCAGCAACTTAATGGCAGAATTACAATACAAAGTTTTGTGTTAGATTTTGCGATAACAATGGTCATTTGTCATATGCCTGCAAAATCGTTCTTGTTGCAAATTAAAAGCCCTACAGGGTATTTTTCTTGTACGCATTGCCTAGTTGAAGGTGAAGCTGAAAGTTATGTTTGTTTTCCTCAAGTTGATTGTTTACTAAGGACAGATATGTCATTTCGCCAAAAATGTAATAAAGAGCACCACATAGGAACATCTTTAATAGAAAATATTCAATTTTTGAATTTAATTAATAATGTTCCACTTGATTACATGCATTTGGTATGTTTAGGTGTAGTGAAAAGGCTCTTAACTCATAAAAAGTATGGATTTGTATTTGGAAAACCTTCTTATAAATTACGTGCTTCTGATGTCATTGCCATAAATCAAAGATTAAAAAAAATGTGTCGTTTTATACCCATTGAATTTGGTAGAAAAACCAGACCTACAACAGAAAGTAGGAGATACAAAGCCAGTGAGCTAAGAACTTTCCTAATTTATACAGGACCAGTTGTTTTAAAAAATATTTTGCCAAAAAAGGAATATAATAACTTTGTAGTACTCTCAGTTGCAATTTCAATTTTACTTAGTGATTTTACTTTTAATGAGTCTTGGCTTGACTACGCTAAAGATTTGATTAATTGTTTTATTAATAAATCAAAATCCATATATGATATTGGTTTTTTTTTCGTTAAATGTTCATTCTCTGTGTCATTTAGTCGATTGTTATAGAAAGTTTGGTCCACTTGACAATTTTAGTGCATTTCCGTTTGAAAATTATATGCAAAAACTACTTAGGTATGTAAGAAAAGCTCACCAACCCTTACAACAAGTTATTCGTAGAGTTTCTGAAGAAAATAATTTATTTAATAATCTTTCAATAAAAACGAAACCATCTGATACGCCCACTAGTCCATATTGTACTCAGATTCACTCAGAGGGACCTTTGGCACCTGGTTGCAAAAGTCCACAATATAAGAAAATGGTTTGTAATTCATTTACAATTTCATGTAACACATTTGGTAATAGGTTTGTTATGCTGAACGATGGACGCATATTTGAAGTAAATAATATATGCTATGATAATAATAATAAATTAGGAATTGTAGGACTACTTTATAAAAAAGTTGGTGATTTGTTTGATAAGCCATGTCATTCTTCTTTATTAAATATTTGTGTAACTAAAAATCATGAAGCCTCTTCATTATTTTTTGTTTCTGCTTTTGATATCAGTACAAAATTGTTAATTTTACCATTTAATGAGGTTAACAACAACTTTGTGACAATGCCTATTATTCATTGTATTAAAGCCTAATTTTGATAAAGTAAAACAGAAGACATCTTTCAATAATTATATTTTACATTGTAAAAAAAATTGTACCTACCTACTTATTAGTTTAAATTTATAAAATCTTATATTGTGACAAAAATTTAAGATTTTTAATAGGTAATAATTGTCCCTGCTTTAATGATTTAATCAAAAATGCAACCTTGGGTTGTTATTTCCTTTGACGATGAAGATACAGTGGCCACTGTCCCAAATTTATGGCTATTCAAAGCTGAGAGCAACAAAGACATGTGCTACTGGCCACATAAAAGTAGAAATGTCACAGGATATGTTAGAAGAAGGGACAGACCTGCACCTCATTGGCAAGAATACCCTGTCACCATATTAGGCGATTATGGTAAGTGTATCTATACATCAGCTTATGATCATTCATTACCTATATGTTGACATCCACCTGCAACATTAAATAGAGAGTGTATTGAAAAACTTAAACACAAAAGTTTTATTTTAATGTATTATCTTTTAAAGCTATGAAAAATTGCTTGCTGAAAATGTCAAAAAATGCCATGACATCAGTTTTTTTTTTAAATGGAACATCCTATAGATGGGGTTTATTACCTCACATACATATTATATCTAAGTATTTACCTATCATATCATAAAATATATTTTATTATGTCAAATAAAAGCTCCCTTTTTCCTAATTTCAAAAATATAAGTAGGTATAGCTATAGTATTACGTACGTACGTAAATAAAATAGTCTTATGTTATGTTATTTTTTGACATTTCCCAAGCAAGTTATTCTGTTCTGAAATCTTAAATTTGGATCTATAAAACTTTTGTATTTAAATTTCTAGGTTTGGCTGTAGGTTAAAATATAAATGATCCTGTACATTGGTGCAAATGGTATAATAAATCGCTTTTGCAAGTAGAATGTATTTTAACAGTTAATAACTTTGTCCCTATAATTTTAGGTACCTATGATATTGCTTTAAGAAAAGCTCAGAAAGCTGAGGATACATCAGAGCTTTCTTCCAATAATAAAACCCTTAAGAGAAAGAATACAAAATGTAAGATATGTGTCAGTGACACCAACACGTGTCACTTCCAGTGAATCAGAAAAAGAAGATTCTGATGGGACTGATTATCCAGAAATGCCTAGGACCAAAACAGTTAAAAACAAGAAAAGGAACATTAATGACAATGTACTGTGAACCAGTTAACTACAAAAAAAACATATTGTATGCATAATTTTAATGTTTTAGGTTTTATCACTTTCACAAATGGACCATAAGAGTAAAGACCGTTTTAGGATATTCACAAATTCAGAAAAGGAGCATGTGCAACAGGTAATTTGACAAAAACATAATAAAAATTTTGCTATACCTTATAAGCTGTACTATTTTTAGGCCAAGGAAATTAACAATGATAATTATGATACATCCTCCTTTGTTTCTACACCAAAGGCAAGTCAACAAACTAATGAATGCGAAAAAGGTTAGTTTATTCATCGACAATTTAATAATAATACATGTACATAGAAACTTTTCATTTGTAGAATTTCGAAAACAAGTTTTGACCAAACTAAATATGATAATTGCCAAACTGGGAAGATATGATGAGCAGTTAAAGAGTATAGACGCTCTATTGGCAAGTAGGCCAGATAATATAGATGCAGACACTCCTCACAGAACAGGAATTGATATGCTTCCTGTTAGTGATGATGATGAGTTGGCAATCCTGGAGCAGTTTATTAATGAACCTTTACACTTAAAGGCATTGGTAAACATATTATTCTTTAGAAATACAGTGTTTTATTTATTTTTTTAAAGTAGTTAAAGCTATAATTTCTTTTAGGCTAAAGAACTTAGTAGATTGGGAGGGCAGATGGTTCCGGAAATTACTAGGAAGATAATGTACCGTGTCATTACAAATGAATTTGCGCAACTGTGTACAGCTGGGAAGGTGGTAAAGGCAAAAGAAAATTTGTAAATTTGACCCTATCCAGAGTTATAATTGGTAAGTATGTATAGTGGTTTGTGTAAATCCTTTTTTTTAGAACTGTAGAACCATATTATAAATTTAATCCAAGAATTTTATTATCCAAAATTAAAATAGGGCCAGCTAAAAGCTCCTTTATATTGTTGATTTTTTAAAATCTATATTAAGTTTATTAAGGATGTCAAGATTTTTTTAGATGTCTAAAAAAAATGTTGACGTCTTTATTGTTTAACAACAATAAATTTTTGTAAACCCAGCTGTGGTTCATAGAAAAATTTGTTTTTTTATATATATATTTTTTTATATCTTCGTAGTCCAAAACACTATACATCATTAGGAAAAATCACAGATTTGAAATAACTATTAATGGAACTTTTTCTTTTTAGATGCAGTGAGATGTAATAAAAGAACCTCAAATGCGTGTGATGATGAAATAATCAGTGAAATAAAAAGATGGCTGGTCAAGGGAAAGGAAAGATTGCAAAACAAAAACAAGAAAAGTGAAAAGTAAGTGCATATGGTTTTATTTATTTTAGATTAGTTATTAGCCTTTTATCATAATTTTTGGTTTGGTTTCAATATTGATATGTAACCGATGTTAAGTAAATTCTGAAAAACAAAATATATTCTCCAACTTTTATATTAAAAAGTTTCTTCTAAATGTTAAAATTAAAAAAAATAAAGGGTGTAACATTTATAATGACTCACCCTGTACATAAAAATATAAAAATACTTACTTTATAATATTTCTATTTTTTAGATTGGCTGACAAACGGAATACACAAGAGGACAATAATGTATAAAATATGTTGCATTATGTGATTTTTATTGAATAAATTTTATAAGCATATTTTATGTAGCTGATTTTTGTAGCAAGTATGTTCCAAGAATGTGCTATGCATATATAGCCAAGTATTCCCAGTATATTCCTAGAACATTCCTAATCCTAGTGCATAGCATATGTTACTTGCGGCCAAAAGTATATGCTGAGCATTTTCTCAGAACATATAAGTATAATTCTTAGCACATGCTCAGCACATATTTTCAATATTCTTATACGTAAAAGTCTATTCTAAGCACATGCTAGGTATATAATATTGCTATGTGGGCTGTGTTGTTCTTTTTGTTTGTTTTTTTTTCTTTATATATATAATTTACATTTAGTTTTATGATTTGTATTAATTATGCTCTCTAACTGCTTAATATAGATTTATAAAATTCATATTTACTTTACTATATTATATCTGATATTATCGTATCTTCTTATGAGTTGTGACTTAGATCCTATGGAAATGTTGTTTTTAGTTATGCATTAAAATTTGTATATTATATATAAAGATAAATAATGGATAATGGAACTGGAAACAAAAACGTTCACTACAAAAGACCTGTCCATTTATTCGGTTTTGTCGTTTCTTCCAAAGTTTGAAAAAATTATTTCGGTCTATCAAAAACCTACAGGAGAAATAGTTTTGATAATTAATGATGAAATATATATTATTGACGACCATAGCTTTGCATTAATTAATAAATTTAATGTAAATTCAGTTTTCGGGTCCGTTTCGCTTTAAACAAACATTGGAAAAAAGTTTTTTATGTTTTTTATATAGAGTAGAGGGTTTATATAGTGTAAATGAAAAGAAAAAAATGCGGAAAAATGGCGTTTAAAAAAAAAATTAAATGTGACCTAACCTAAAATTTCATAATTACTGGATGGTGGAGTGAAAAGGGGTGCTGGATGAGGTGTAACTGATAGTTACGTATAACATTCCACTAAAGTAGATGTAAAAATATATGCACTCTTTGAGAAAAATACGAAAACAATTTAAGTTAATCCACCTATTGATATTGCCCTCCACTCACTTCGCTCGCTCCAGGATAATTAGAGGAAAACAACCCAACCCAACCCAAACTAACCTATACCTATTTGTGTATATACCAAGTGGCTTGTAGTTTGTTTTTTTTTGTGGTTTTTGAAAAAACTTATGACATACATATATGCAGTGTTAAACAGAAATAAAAATAAAACACAATAGAAATTTTTTATAAATATATTGTACATATACTAAAATTATGTATAAAAAATGTTTATTGGTAATAACTGAACTACATAATTAGTGAAATACATACTTTTCTGATATATGGTGTACTATATTGTTAAATATATCGGCAACCTGCTCCCCTCCATAATTTTCATACCACAAGAAATGGTCAATATGCTCGGGAAGCAGATTTGATTGCATAACATGTAATTTCCTGCAAAACCCTTTAAGGCGGGACCAATATCCCTCGACAAAATTGGTACCCCTGATTGTGGATCTACAAAATTTGTCGAGTGATTTACCGCCTTATGGATGTAAGGTGATACCCCATCGTAGCATCCCAACCTGTCATATGCTCTATATCTGTCGGTCCATATTTCCGACCCCGGCAAAATATGCTTTACAATTTTTTCCATAATTGCTTCACGGGATCTATTTTCTAGATACAGTGGACCACAAAAGTGATGGTACAATAGACAATTTATATATAAATTTTATTTATAATTTTTATATGAAATAAAAATCAATTTTTACTTTTATGTATTTATTTTTTCCAATGCCCAACATCATAACATAAACCTATTTGCATAATATATCTAACACACAATAAACAAAAAAATAAAATAAAATTTTCTATAAAAATTTAATCCACAAAAGTCAAGGTACTCTTAATTTGTGTAAATCAAAATATGCAAGTATCTTTTAAATTTATTGTTATTTTGTTATTTGCTAATAAGAACATTCCTCTAATACTATTCTGGCATTCGTTTTCAGTATTCACTAGAATATTTCTTCTTAACTTTGACTGGTAAATACAGTGATAATCATGGGAAGAACCGAATTAAGTGTCAGTGAGCGGAAAATTATTATTAATTTGCATAGAGAGGGAAAATCATACACCAAAATTGCAGAAGTGATTAAAAGAAGCAGGTCCACTATACAAAAAGTAGTAAATCGTTTTACAAATGAAAACAGAATTGAAAATAAAACGCGAACAGGACGTCCTCGGAAGCTGTCAGAGCGCGAATCCCGGTACATATTAAATGAAATTAAGAAGGACCCAAAGAAAAGTGCCATACAAATATCATCAGAGTTAAGAGAAATGTTTGGAGTATCTGTTCATGAAGAAACTGTTCGCCGGAAACTTAACCAGGGTGGATACAAATCCTGTAGTGCACGTAAGAAGCCCCATGTTAGCGATATTAATAGAAAAAAGAGACTGAAATTCGCTGAAAAGTACAAGTCTATTGAACTTGATTTCTGGGATAAAGTTATCTGGTCAGATGAAAGTAAATTTAACATTTTTGGGTCCGATGGTCGTGTCAAGGTGTGGAGGAAACCCGGTGAAGCTCTTAATCCGAAAAATACAATCAAAACAGTGAAACATGGAGGAGGTGGAGTAATCGTTTGGGGTTGCATGGCAACTTCAGGTGTAGGAAATATTGTTTTTATCGACGAAACAATGGATCAAAAAGTATACTTAAATATTTTAAAAGAAAATTTACGTGCCAGTGCTGAAAAATTAGGGTTGCATGAGAACTATTACTTTCAACAGGATAACGACCCTAAGCACAAAGCTTATACAGTACGTCAGTGGTTGGTTTTTAATACTCCCCATCTGCTGGAAACTCCTCCCCAAAGTCCCGATCTTAATCCTATAGAACATTTATGGGATGTTTTGGGGAGAAAAATTCGGCAACATGTGATTCATAATAAATCAGACTTAAAACAGGTAATTTTAGAAGAGTGGCCAAAAATATCCAACGATGTGACGAAAAAACTAGTTCATTCAATGCCAAATCGCTTAAAAGAGGTTATTAAACTGAAGGGTTTTCCCACGCGTTATTGACAGAACTTTATTAGCCCATTAGTCTGAAATGTACCTTGACTTTTGTGGATTAAATTTTTGTAAGAAATTTTATTTTATTTTTTTATTTATTGTATGTTAGATATATTATGGAAATAGGTTTATGTTATGATGTAGGGCATTAGAAAAAATAAATACATAAAAGTAAAAATTGATTTTTATTTCATAAAAAAATTATAAATAAAATTTGTATTGTAATTCTCTATTGTACCATGACTTTTCTGGGCCACTGTATATTACAAGTCCCTTTTTTGTTAGACAATCCACCATTCCCAACACCCACACTTGAGGAACCACTCTTCCAACATTATATTTCCTCTTAGTCACAACACTTTCGTCTACTTGCACAATATGTCCTTCCCCACCAAGTTGAAATAAATGTTCTTCTTGTAACAGCTTCCACGAGGCAATATCCCTGAAGAATCTGTAGTGTTGCAACACAGTACCTGGTCTGATGTTAAACAGTCTTGCTGCAACACGTAAAGGCATCAAGGAACACCATGAAAATAAGAGATAAAAAACGTTGCTCAAAGGTATCCGCATTTGTGCAAAAAACGATCCAGTAAGGATACTATATTGTGTTCTACAGGCCCTACAGAAGAACATGTGGCCCAAAACATTCCTTTCATTCACACGCACATCACAAAACCTGCGGCAATTTCTTCTGGTGCACCGAAATGCAAAGCGCACCAGGCCCCATTGTTGTATTTGTTGTAAAACGGCATTATTCGTTCCCTGGAACAGGCGAAATACATCTACAATCGAACGCACTTCCATTACACAGAGTAACAACTAGTACACAAATAATAAATAATTAATAAAACACAGAAAGTAGGAAAGAATAAAATAATTGTGATAGCGTGGAAACATAAACAAGAATAAATTAAATATGGCGCTGGCGTTGGTTCGGTTGATCGGCCAATTCCGATCGTCTACCGCCAGCAACGTGTAGTTGAAGCATGCACAGAACGAACTTAAACCTGAAAATATGGGAAATATCATCCTACGCATCGAAAAGTAGTACCGTACATAAATTACCGGCAATTAAAAAAAACATAAATAATATTGAATTTTCCGCACTTTAAAAGGAAAGATAGACAATTAGAAACAAAACAAAGTATAATTCATCTTCTAAAAATGTTTAATAAATGTTTGTTTAAAGTGTAACGTCACCCAGTTTTCACTCAATTTGACCAAAAAAGTATTATCGGAGCTGTAAATACATATTCTGGAAAAACAATTTATTTTTTTGATAAAAATTATTATATGTTTGTTAATGAAAGTACTTTTAAGCCGATTAGCTATGGCTATACTTCTCGAGACTTCTTTGGTATACCTCAGTGGCGGCTCGCGCCCTGTAATTTAAGGTAGGCGACATATTATTATAACAGTGCGCACACCGAGTAGCCCGAGCTCCCCCTCCCCCCGCTTTTTCGGGATTTAAAAAAAAATTGTGGTGCCACGGCCACTTTTCATTAATAATTTACTAAAATTAAGAAAAAAATAACGTTTTCGAAATCTTTTAAAAAAAATTACCTAAAAATAATATTTTTTTTTAAATTTAGATTTCAATCAACAAAAAAAAATGCGGAAACAAAAAAAACAAGATGAAACACACCTTTACAAAGTTGTATAAATTTAAATTATGATCGTAATTTTTGTGTTATATCCATATTTCATTTAATTTCACTAAATCCTTAGATATATACACTACCCATAGATTTTGTTTTTAATTTTTCATTTTTAAAATTTTTTTTTGTTTTTTTTTAAATTTTTTTTTGTTTTTTTTTTAGTTTTTTATTTTAGTTGTAAAACAACTAATTTTTATAAATAATTTATAAATATATTTATTCTTCTGTCCTTTAAAAGTGCAAACCTACTTATTATTAAATCTGTAAAATTATCAGATCCCTATAAAGAGCAAGAGCTTTTCGATGGAAATTAAAGCAAGCGCTCATTACCTATTTTATTTCGGGAATATGTTTTTATGCGTTTAAGGCATGAAAAATGTCCTTCAACTGATGTACTTGTGATTGGTATTGTAGCAATAAGCGTAAAAAGTGTAAAAGCTTGGGGAAATATTTCTTTAAGACCATTATCTATAAAATGTTTTAAAATCGACTCTACATTTAATGTTGTTAGTTCTTCATCGTGAAAAATTACGCTTAACTCATTAATTAGTTGCTGTTTGTCAAAAATATTTTTATAAAGGTTGGTAACTAAAGAAGTTGGAAAATTTTTCTTATACTCTTGGAACTTAGAAGGATCAACCAATGCAAAATAAGTTAACTGCGATAGATCTGCAAACCGAACATCTATTTGCGTCGAAATATTATCAATAATCTCATAAAATAAAATTCGCAAAGAAGACTTTTCATCCCCTTTGATAGTGTTTGATAATCTTATTCTTTTTGATGGTGTAGGATTATCCACGCTATCTATCATATCGCCTGAAATTCTAATTTTTGCTTCTTCAAAAAATTGTTCGAAGGTTAATTCATTCCGCAAGGACTGTAGGAACGCTCTTTTGTTAAAAATACCTGTTTTTGACAATATGCTATATCTAAAGACTTTTTTTGCAAAATACTAAATAGTGGATCCGTAATATCAAATACATTTTTGTAAGCCGCGGTTAAAAAAGAAAATTCTAAACCTTTCATAAATCTAAGATATCCCTTTGCCCCGTTAATTGACTCGGATGATGAAGATTGATCGTCAATAATTGTTTGAAAAACTTTTTTTGAGTCATTCCATTTTGAATCTAAAAGATGAACGATGTTTGAACGTGAAGCCCATCTGGTATCTACAGCAGTCGGTATCCTTTTTCCAACTATAGAGTCCAAAATAAATGTTCGCTTTGCAGATTGATGGAAGAAGCCGGGAATTAAAGTTACGCTCGCAAAAAAAATTCGGCAATTTTTAATAGTTTTTGCTTCATTCTATAGAACTAAGTTTAATCGGTGCGCACTGCAATCTGTTAATAAAGCTAATGGAGCATCGTCTTTAATTTTTTTTGCAAACCATTTAACGAACCAGCCATTACGGTAGCGCCATCATAACATTGACCAACTAACTTTTTCTTATAATCGAAAGGACTTAAAACAGAAACAATTAATTCGTACATCGCGTCTGCCGTTCTATCTTGACTTACATCAAAAATTCCCAAAAATCTCTCTTTAATGTCAGTAGATTGGTTTACATATCTGACCGAAACAGCGCATTGTGATTTTTCTAAAATGTCAGTAGTGTCATCAGCTTGTACAGAAAAAAATAATGCTTCTTTTATTTCTTTATGTATTGTCTCCAAAAGGTGTTCAGAGATACAACCTATTATATCGTTTTGGATACTCTTAGACAAACCAGAAAAATAACAAGTTAAATGTTTCACGAAAATTGCCAGTGTTAAAACAAGAATTATCTTGTTTTGCAAGATGACAAGTGACATCAATCAAATAGCTCAATAAATTTCTATTTTTTCTTACATCCTCGTTATAGGATTTTAAAAACAAAGAAGACTGTATTTTTAATGTATCCTGTATAGTGCTACTATTTTTTTGCAAGTGCTTTAGACTAAGGTAGCTACTCATATGCTCCTTTGACGACTCATGTTTTTTTATGCTAGCTGACAGATTTTTTAAATCGCAAAAACCCTGAGACACCCAAACATTATTTCTATTACCTCCTAAAAGTATACAAGGCCAACAAAACAAACTTTGTTTAAAATAACTACCACATAACCATTGATGGGTTTCGAACCACTGGATCTTAAAGGATCGCGAGAATGCTTGGCCTTGCTTTTTGTCAGGTTTTAAAATTGAAAGGGGGGTGTAGGGCGACCAATAGAAATTATTTCCCTACGATCATTTTCATTTAGGCGGGAAAATGGGGTTTCTTGTAAAGAACAAATTACATCATGCACAGGGGTTTCGGCGAGATTATTGGCCATTCTAAAAAAAAATAGTAAAAGGATCAAACAACTAGGTTAGGTATGCACCTCTACTTCTACAAAAATTACCTACTTTCTACTCTATATTATAATATTCTCAAAAATATACAACCCCTTAATAGGTACCTCTACTACCTCTACAAACTTTAATAGCACAATTATTATTCTAATATACTTATACTTATCTAATATAAACCAAATTCAAAATTCAATGGAGAAACAACCATACGACGTACGACAGCAGAAAAATCGTTCAAAGCTGAAAAAAACGGAAGAAACAAGCCACAAACCGTTAATGAATAAAAACCATACATAAACAGTTTATAGGGGTTAAAAACAAAACACCGCCAAGAAAAATCTTAAATTATTTTCCTCCAATCATATTATTAGTATTAGTACCATCACCATCTTTATTGCTCCTATGTAGTTTTAAATAAGTGCAACAAAGACGCCACACAGCACAAAATCCCGCCCCACCATTGATTTTCCATTGAACGAGGGCTCATCTCATCCGTGCTTTAATTATCATACTGAAACTCACCCAATTGTACTAAAAATTAAATACGTTATAAAAATCGTAGTCATTGCTTGAAAATTTACAACAAAAAACCTAGACTGCCATGAAAAATGTACATTTTTAATATTTTTTACATTTAAGTAAGAAAACAGAATTTGTATTGCGTGCTAAATTTTTTTCCACTTGTGCTAGATTTAGTACAATCGTACTCTAAAAGCACCAGCCCTTTCCCCTTTATCGATCGACGAACGAGCGCTTCGAGCGAATTGACGAAGACGGTCGAAGGCGGCCGAATTGTCCGCCTAACAGTGCACTTTTTGTCGCATAGAATAATTTTGTTTCACGTCGGCCGCTGTAAGTTTTGTATGGGAGACTGCCGCCGTAGAGACCATTAAATACAGGCGGTTGGAAATATCGCCTTCCCATATATAATGTTGTATTCATTTGATTTTATGAGGCGAGTCGCTTTAGACTAGCTCAGGTTTCACGTAAAGTGGCGATAGATGCATGCGTATTAACATTAGACTAGGAGGTTTATCAGATATTTTAATATTACATTAAAAAGAATGATTATATTATATAAATTATAATGATAATTTTTTTTCAAATTTACAAGTGAATTTTATAAGGTAGGCGGCGCCTACCTTGCCTACCCTGACGAGCCGCCGCTGTACTGCCTCCACTATAAGGAAAAACGCCCCCGTAAGCAATTGTATCTTATCCTTTACTTGTCGAAGCTCCTAAATACATTTATACAAGCTTAATAAAGAAAGTAGTTGCTGTTTTATAAGTATTACTTTAGATTACATGTATAAGTTTAAAAGGTTATTTAAAAAACCTTTACAGGGCAAGTTTTCCATAAAAAAGTTTCAAGACTTAAAAACGCTTCGTAAAGAGTATTTAAAACACAAAATAGTGTTTTAGGTACTGTTAGGGCATTTTAAAAGCAGGTTTATTAAAGTTGCAAGAAAGTAATAAGATTTTAATGGTTTTCGCCATTTTGAATTAAGTGCCACAGGGAAATTAATGATGTCCTCAATAATTATGTCGAATATTATCGAGACTTTTATGGTGTTGATTACATTACTAGCAACGTTCATAACCTTACACATGTAGTTGATGAAGTTTCAAAATTCGGAAAGTTTTCAACTTTTAATGCATACCCATTTGAAAATAGATTATATCAAATAAAAAACCTATTAAAAAATGGAAATGTTCCACTTGCTCAAGCTGCTAAAAGATTAAGTGAAATTACTCAAGTCGAAACATGGTCAATTACAGAAAAAAAATATTCCTTTCCAAATTTAAAAAATCAAAATTCAAAAGAAAATTTTTTAAAAGTAGTTTTACCTACCTTTACTCTAACATATCAAACACCTAATCAATGGTTCTTAACAACTAAAAATGAAATAGTGCAAATGCGATACGCAAACAGAGTGCAAAGTAGTGAAATATGTATATATATATGGTTATGCGTTAAAAAAAACTGAAAACTTTTTTGAAACACCAATCAGGTCTTCTCTTTTAAACATATATAAATCTACCTGTACAGAATTTAACCCACATGTTTGCTGTATAAGTAATATAAAATGTAAAATGGTTACAGTATCTAGCAATAAGAAAAATGAAGTAATTTTTATTCCATTAATTCATACTTTGTAATAAATATTACGTAGCAATAAAACACTTTTTTCAAGACACTTTTTATTAACAACTCAGATAACTAATCACTGATTTCAACATTTTCTTCGTTTCCTACATTTTCCACTACGACGTAGTGTTGCTCATCAGTCGGCGTCAGTTGTTGTTCTTCGAGCAATGTCGGTTGTTCTTCGGTCGGCGTTTGTCCTTTCTTTTGCTTTACAGTCCATTTTTTTTTGGTCGATTTTTGCTTCTAGATTGCCGACATATTGTTTTGCCATCAGCCTCATTTCTTTTTGTCGAGTTTTTAATTATATTTAAAAAAAAAATTTCACAATTATTCATATTAAATGTGTCATCTGATAAATATATTATTTGGAAAAACAGGTTAATAATGTTTTTGTAAATTTTAAATGGGATCTTTTCCATGTTATTTTGTCTAGAGCCGCCTGCCTATGAACACTTTGTTATAAAGGATCTTGTAAAAAACCTGTCAATTAAAGTATAGCAATTGTCTATTGCCTTATTTCTTCCATGTGGGTTTCGACCACAGACAAAGCTCATTTTTGCCATATATTCATTAAAAATAATTTGATCAGATAATTTTTCTTCCAATTTACGAAGATCTTCAAGTGTGTTAACTGGCTTAAAAGGCTCATCAGCTCGAATTACAACGTTTATCCCTTCTTTTGAAGATATTAACTAAGATATAGATTATAAGGGTTCGTTTAATATGCACCCCGGAGAGAAAAAAGCTTTCATCTGTTGTAAAATTTCTTTCTAAACAGCAAATTTGCTTTAAAAGAGCTGTTATGAAGGAAAGAGTAAGCAGCCATTTTAAAGCTAGGAATAAGAACGACCATATTGAAAATATAATAACTAAATTATTAAAGAATTGCTTTTACAAGTTAGGATGCGTAAGTTTAACAATTTTTTGACAAATAATAAGATGATTACATAGAATATTAAATTTTTTTACTTTTTTTAAAACAAAAAAAAAAATATTTATTTTTAACATACCTATATTAATCATAAAATAAACAGTTTGTTGAGCGCGTAAAAAAATTAGTTCAAAAGCATATATACTTTGACAGAAATGCGGGGTCCGCAACAAAATCTAGATATAGCTATCCTTATTATCGCTAAAGAAGTAATAATACATTATTTCTTATATAGAATATTATACTGCATCCATTCCTTCAGTTATACCATTTCATCGTAACAAGTCAAGAGAATTTTGTTACTTGCATCGAAACTACCAGAATGATTTATTTTATAAGTTTAATTATTAAGGGGCATATATGTATATACATTTAAAGGGGCATTTAGCATTTTTCCTATTTTTTAAAAAGTAAAATAATTTCACACAACAACATCTATAACACAAATTTATATTTGTCGTTGAGCCTTGCTTATAGTGTTATAGCTATTTTATTCCAAACTCTTAAAAATCTAATCTATAACTACTGTATAATAATAACCTTATAAAGGTGATATGAATGTTTATAAAACCGTCTTGTTACATTTTATGCTACCATTAGAGAACATCTATAAGAGCAGTTATAAGTATGTTAGGCTCTATAACTTGGTGCCCCTTTTGCACTTATAGACTTCTTGTAATAGGTGTAAGAATGTTCTATAGAGTAAATATTACAGGTTTAAGATTTTAGCTGTAAGAATATTCTTACAATCTTTATAAATATGTGAAATGTTAGTTGGGTTGTTAACGCGAGGATTAAGTCCTTCACAATTAAATGATTCAGCTTTATGGTGACATGGTCCTGGTTTTCTTTTCAATCATGTATCAAGCTGGCCGACTTTTACTTTAAAAAATACTAACGACTTACCTGAAAAGAAAAAATCTGTTCAATTGACTTTTGTGAACAATAATATTTATAAGGATCAGGATGTTTTTGAACGGTTTTCTAGTTATTTTAAGTTGTTGAGAGTATTTGCTTACTTATTGAGATTTATTTCTAATATTCGTCCAAAAAACAAAAATAAAATTTATTCTGAACTATCTTACGAAGAGATGGAATGGTCCAATTTTTTTCGTTTGAGCAAGAAATTAATTGTTTTAAAAAAGGTAAGGCAGTGTCTAAGAGTAGTAAAATTTGTTCTTTGAACCCGTTTGTTGATGATAAAAATATATTAAGAGTGGGAGGAAGAATTCGTCATTCTTTACTTACTCCAGATGTTAAGCATCCGATTTTGCTACCCCCTTATCATAATTTTACTAAGCTTTTAATTTCTTATGAACATAATAAAAATTTTCATGCTTCTACGCAAGCATTGTTAGTAATTTTGAGACAAAAATATTGGATTATAAACGGGAAGAATGCTGTCAAAAGCGTAATACGTCAGTCTCTTGTATGTTTTAAATACAAACCTTCCTTTAGTACGCCCATCATGGGAGATCTTCCCTCATCTAGACTTTTCCCTTCACGTCCATTTTTAACCGTTGGATGTGATTTTGCTGGACCTATCCTAATCAATGATGGTAAGTTGCGTTCAAGAAAGGTGGTTAAAGCTTACATATGCATTTTCATTTGTTTCGTCACTCGGGCGGTACATATAGAGGCAGTGGGGGATTTAAGTTCTTATTCTTTCTTGAATGCTTTGAAAAGGTTCACGTCTCGCAGGAGGTTATGTAAGGACATATATACCGATAACGGTTCTAATTTCAAAGGGGCAAATTCAGAGTTAGGTAAAATATTTGAAGCCGTTAAACAATCTCTTAAGGATCGGGAGGTATCTTTATTTTTATTGGATAATGACATTAAATGGCACTTTATACCGCCACGCTCTCCATCCTTCGGAGGTTTATGGGAGGCCGCGGTCAAATCCACTAAATATCACCTCCTCCGGGTTTTGAAGGAGGCTTACTTAACGTTCGAGTCTCTCTCTACAGTATTGTGTCAGATTGAGGCAATACTAAACTCCCGCCCCTTGACCCAACTATCCAACGATCCTGAAGATTTATCCGTTCTAACACGCAGCCATTTCCTGATTGGCGACTTGCTGACAACGATTCCTCAACGAGACGTCACTGAAGTTCCTGCCAACCGATTAAATTTGTATGAACGTCTGCAGCAGCTAGTTTTGCACTTTTGGCGCCGTTGGTCGTCCGAATATTTGACTTCACTACATGCGAGACCTAAATGGAGGACCAAGGAACCTGCTGAAAATCGGTGCATTAGTTCTGCTACGAGAGGAGAATACTCCACCACAGCTATGGAGTATGGGTAGGATTATAGAGATGCATCCTGGAAAGGACAAAATAGTGCGTGTGGTTAATAGTGCTGTGAACAAAATAAGTGTGTTGCCTGTTCAGTTCGAATAATAATTTTAATGTTATCTGGTTATTTATTGGTTTTGTGACTAATAATTTGTAAAACTAATTTTAAGTTTATTTTTATTTACATTTATATAAATATTGAAAGGTTCTTTCAAGGTGGGCGGCATGTCTAGATTTGTAAAATGTTAGGGATTTCATTTAATTTATTTTTTCTCCAACGCGGCAACAACGATTCAAGATTACCTGGAACCGCAAAATCGCGCCATCGGGACCGTCTCCGTCGTTCGTTTGTGCGGTGCCGCCACTCGACCTTAGCCTTTCCATCTAATCGCAGGAAGAGGTTTTCTTTTCTGGTTCGCGTCATTTACGCACGACGATTTACTTTCGTATTTTTTTAATTACGCCACCACCTTGGCATTTTTACTTTATTTTAATATACATATTTTATACAGTCCACTGAGATAAAAATCTTTGATTTAATAATTACACGCGACCTGTAGGTCCAATTACATACACTAACACTTCTGCTCAATGTTTGAGCTGCTATCCTAACTTTCATTTTTTCTTTATACCACTGCATGTCGGTTTTGAACCTTTGTGGCCAAATGTAACCCCTCCTTTTTTTGTTTGCTATTTAGGTTTTCTATATGGGACCAATCTATTGGTTGGCCATTGGAATTTGTTAACCCAACTTCATTCCCTTTTTTAGAAGCCAAACGATTGCGAACCAATTTGAGCATATGGCATGCTTCTACATAAATAAAAATAGGATCACTTGTAACAGGGTGCTGAAAGCTGGTTTTTAGATTCCAGAAATTTTGAAAATTAGTGCCTAACACTAACTTAAACACTAGTGCCTCCTTAGCTTCAGGAAGGCTATCTCCGTCAACATTGGCTCCAAAGTCAACATACCCGGTAAACTTTTGCCCAGTCCATTTCACTTGACGTCGTATGGACATTTCGTCCAGCTAGATTGCATAAAAGGGGTTTGGAGAAGTCGAGTGCCTTTAATCTAATTGCTGTCAAAGCCTCTTCAGTAAACCCCCATCAATTCTCGTCCTTAACTCGAACCCTCTCGAACTTATATAATCTCGAAATCACGTTGATATGAGGTATAGATTTATTAAACGTATTTCGCACGAAGTTATAAGCTCTTGCAGAATAGAAGGCAAGGGTAATCGCAAATGACCTAAGAGATTCATTGTATCTCTCAGTTGTTGGTCCCTTTAACATCCTATCAAAAATATCTGCTGCTGGGCCCGATACAGAAGCCTAAAATGAAATTGAAAAATATGTTAGATTGTCTCGTTTATTAAAAAAGATAGTTTGATTATTAAGAAGTTAGTAATTTTTAATATTAATATTATAATATTATTACAAATAAAATTACCCTTACTGCGGATTCAGCATTTTCCGAAATAAATGCCTTTTTTTTTAAGATAGTCCAACAAAGAAGTTAGATTGGTGATTCTTAATTTTAGCCTTCTCACTCTCATTTGCAATATACGTTTTTGTCTCCTCAAGTTAACGTCTCTTGTTTTAATTCTTTTAATAGTTCTTCTTTGCTTTTCAGGCGTAGAAAAATCATCCGAGGAAATATCTCCTATGTAATATTTTCTGAAAAAGATATAATTAATTAAATTTAATTATTTGTTTGCTTTTTGATTCAAATTGGTCATAATTATTAAAAAAATACGTAGAAATTAAAATACATAAGTATTACCTTTTTTTCTGCTTAACACCTTGAGACACTCCTGCCTTGGACTGTAATGTGGAATGATCAGCTGAAACACTAGTACAGGCCTCTGATTCAGCTTCAGAGGCAGTAGCTGTCCTTGAAGATGTAGGTGATGATCTCTGTATCATTTCTGAAGGGCCAGGTATGCAGGATAATTCATGATCAATGTCTGGTGAACATTTAGCAGTAACATTACGAGCGACCGGCTCATTTTCTGTAAGCTTGGATTCACAAGGTGACAAACTGATGTTAAAACTTTGAGATGATGAACTGAAAAAGTTTTACTTATAAATCTACAGCAATTGTAGGTACTAATATACAAAACGTGACATAAAAATTATATTGTACATATTATTGATAAAAATATGTACTATTAAGGTTTTTTCTTCCATTAAAGTAGGCTATACAGGGTGTCTTAAATGCCATGTGCCACTATTGCTATCTGGGAAACTATAAAAGGCATATGAGGGCGGTTAAATTAAAAAAAGATTGCCAATTTTGATGCTCACTCCAAATCTTTTACAGTGTTGCAAAATTCATGTTAGTTTCTAAATTATAGGGTGATTTATAAACAAAAAACTCAAAATTTATTCTAATTAATATTTCAAAAACTGTTCATTTTAGAAATATAATTTAAATTGCAATATTTTATATTTTTTCCTGCTCTACAATATATTCGAAACGTCATAAATTTAAACTATGTCTCTAAAATGAATAGTTTTCAAAATATTAATTAAAATAAATTTTGAGGTTTTTTTATAAATCACCCTGTAATTCAGAAACTAACAAGGATTTTGCAACACTGTAAAAGGATTTGGAATGAGCATCAAAATTGGCAACTTTTTTCTAATTTAACCGCCCTAATCGCCTATCTTTTATAGTTTTCAAGATAGCAATGTGGAACATAGTATTTAAGACACCCTGTATATATTTTGTTTTTTTTTAGGATATAAAGATTAGAGGGGAAAGATAAAGACTAGGAGATTTAATTAGTCATTATTATAGTTCAAATTTTAAGAACTGTTAATAGGATTTTTTTAAATAAAAATAGTAATGACTGATTTTCATTAAGAATTACTTAAGGAATTATTAAATAGACCCATATCAATTTTTATTATTCTAAAATGCAGGTTGTTTGAGGAAGAAAATTGTAAACATCAAATCTATATACCTATACATACATATGTATATTTCAAAATGTCATGAGACTTGAAATTCCAATATTTTCTTGGTTTAGGTAAATTTTTTTAAATTTTTTAAAGAATATAGCAAATATTTTAAAATAAGCAGAAAATAATTAACAAAATTCTTACCTAGTCGAGGAACTATCATAGGCCGGTATTAGACTATAAAAGATATTTGACAAAGATCTTTTATAAAACATTTTGTTTGATTCTAGTTCTTTTAAGAAAAGTTTTTGAGCAGTAGAACAGTATTACACTATCAAAGAACTTTGTAAAATTTAAAGAGAATCGCGACGTTATTTTTATTTAAAAATGGATGAAAGACGTGCATTAGCTTGCGCTGTTGCTATGAGTGCTGCTGTTGTTACAATGTGTTTAGTGTTAAAAAGAAAAAAAGAAAAAAACCGTCGACTTTGGGAAAGACCCTGGGTAGCGAGGCGTAATCTAAGAGGAATCCATCATAATCTGCTAAGAGAGTTACTATCTGAAGATAGTAGGAGTTATGAAAACTATTTAAGAATGGATCACGAAACATTTACGTTTATTGCTTCAAAAATAGCACCAATTATATCCCGACAAAATACACACTTAAGAAATCCTATCAGCGTTGAGGAACGCCTTATGGTGACCCTTCGATTTCTGGCAACTGGAGAGAGTTATTCCAGTCTTCAATACAGCAGTCGTATACCTCAATGTACCCTATCAGGCATAATCCCGGAAACGTCCAAGGCCATATATCAGGCATTGAAAAATGAATATCTGAAGGTATGTAGTAAAATTACTTTGTAAAAAATAATAAAAATGATTCTTTATTTCTATTTATAACAAAACTAGAACTTAAATAGGAACAAAAAAAATGAAATAATACAAATCAATATTTATTCAAATATTTTCTTGCTGAAAATCTGTGCTTGTCACGTTAGCCATTCTAAGTGCATCGCTAATCAAATTATCGGAATTGGTTAGCCCATTCTCTTCATTGAAATTATTATTAAAATTATACTCCAACGGAGTATAACTATGATGGGGTGGCTGTGGTAATGACCTCCATGATTCTTGGGATGAGGCTGGACTTAATAGCCTGGTCGGTTGATCAAGAGTATCCCAAGTATCCATTAATATTTGTTGAATTTTGCGTTTTGTTTGCCTTAGTACAAACTCATTGCTGGCTCCCTGTATCCCACGTAATTCAGATACTACAAATTTCCCGAAAGTATCTAGGGCATCATCCTGTGTTTGATTATGCACTGAAGTTTGTTTCACAATTTTACCCATTTCTGACATAGTTGCAGAAGCTTTAACTAGTAGGTCATCGTAAGGAATAGATTTTCTTTTTTTATTTATGGAAACCGCTGGTTTTATGCCATCTGTAGCAGATTTGGAAGCTAAAGTTGTAGTTTCTGCCTTTTCACTGGTGTCATCCTGTAAATAAAAAAATGTGTTAGATAAACTTTTAAAATATTTATTTTTCTTACAGACACCAACAACTAGAGAGGAATGGGAAAATATTGCCAAGGAGTTTGAAAACAAATGGAATGTGGTCAATACAATTGGAGCAATGGATGGAAAACACATTCGAATTAATTGTCCGGAAATAGGCGGCTCTCATTTCTTTAACTATAAGTCTTATCATAGTATCATATTATTTGCTCTCACTGACGCCGACTATAAATTTGTGTATGTAGATGTTGGAACGAATGGCAGAATCGGTGACAGTGGGGTGTTCGCTAAAAGCCAACTAAGAAGATGCTTACTAGACAGAACAATATTAAACATTCCCGACGGCAAAAATCTTCCGAACACAAATATTACCATGCCCTATGTTGTTCTAGCTGATGACGCGTTTCCTCTGAGCTACAATGTTATGAAACCGTATTCTTTAAAAAATATAACTAAGGAAGAAAAAATATTTAATTACAGACTATCTCGTGGAAGACGAATGGTCGAAAGTAGCTTCGGAATATTAGCAAGCCGATTCAGAGTTTTTTTAACTGCAATTAATTTAGCACCTGAAAAAGTTACATGCATCACACTTGCTGCTTGCACATTACATAATCTGTTAACTGAAAGACGAAAACATCTATATACACACCATGACGTTTTTACTCGAACTGAAAATGGTTTTCAATACCAAGACGTTCATATCGATGAAGATCTTCAGGAAATGCAAGTTCTTACAAGACAGGTTCATATTGGAGGGAACCGCCATGGTCGAGAAATAAGAGATGCATTTAAATCATATTATAACGGTTCTGGAAAAGTTCCATGGCAAGAAAATTATATATAATCATATAACTTACATTATTTTGATTTATGGCATTATAAATGTCACTTCCCGCTTGGGATTGTTCAGACTGGATTTCTAAATTGGATTCTGATGTATCAGCTTCTGTTGACTTGTCCAAAAATTTTAATAAAGGAAACCAATACACCTTAGGCTTATAAACATCATGCTCTTCGGCTCCACTTTTTTTGGACTGAATTACCTGGAGCATTAAATAAAATAATAAATAATTAACTTTTAATTGTATTATATGTCAATAAACCAAAAAGTAAAATGTTATAAAAAAATAAAATATTTACCTTCATTTTCTCTGATAAATATTGGCTTCTTAACCCATTTAGTTTTTTTTTAATATCCTCCACCTTGCAACCTTTGCTTACTGTATTTATTATTTCAGCAATTCGTTTATATGTATCTAGTCTTTTATTTCGATTTTTGTAATCCGGATGTTGATGATTATATAACATTTCGTAACTCTCATATTCGGAAATTAATAATTTGGTCGCCGCAACGCACCAAACAAACTTATTATCCGCCATATTGCTTTGAAATGGTCAAATATTTTATCAAATGTAATCATATGTTATTAAATGCTATAAAAGATAGTTTATAAAACTAATCTTTTATAAAAGAAGTAACATTACACTGTAAAATATTTTATAAAATTTCTTTTATAGAAGATCTTTGTCAAATATCTTTTATAGTCTAATACCGGCCATAAAGAGATCCCACTAACTTTGGAAGGGAACCTGGCTTAAGACATTTTTTGTCATCTCGACTCTGAAAAAAGTCAGATGACTCAAAATGTTCAGAGCAAATCAGTGCAGATTTTGGTAATTGGTTTATTCTAACAAGGGATAACCAAATCTTTCTGACAGCAGGTTCAGATGGAAATCTAAAAAATGAAAATCTAGTATTTATAAGTAACTAAGTACTTTAGGGGGTAAGTAATAAAATAACATTATTACTATGATATTAATAGTTGCCTTGTTTTTAGAAAATATTAAATTATGCTCTTTAAGTTTTTTTCAAGATACAAGGATTTATTTATAAACCATGATGCAACCTTATCCTTATAGACTCTGTTGATGTAAAAGCTCGACTAAAAGCAATTTTGAATTAAAAAAAAAATTACAGATTCTGATGTCTAAAATAAAATAGATATTTTTAACGAAAGATTTAGGTACCTAATATTTGGTTCATGCAAACAAAATAAAATAATAAGTGTTTTTATTTTTATGAGTTCATGCAGGAAAATAAAATAAAATACCTACTTACTCTTACTAAACATTGCACAGCATGATACATTTTCTTTACTTGTTTGGGATAATTACAACAAAAGAACAAAACAAACAACTTATTTTCAAGAAAAAATATCAAAAAATAAATTTGAAAAAAGCAATCACTTAAAAAAAGTTTATTTTACTATGGGCAAATGCAAATCCGAGGCAAATCAAATTGATTTTAGTATAAAAGGCTAAAAGTTGACCAATCCTTATTTTATATAATGGGATAATGTTATTTTGCCTAGCATGAACTTTGCATAAAAAAACAAAACATACAGTGAACTTTTTTATTTCATTTCTTAATTTATGTTATTATACCTACCTAAAAGTTATATTATTTTATTTCGTGAATGAACTCACAAAATACAATATATAATATTATAAAATACACTACTTTATTGTCATGAAATGAAAACCACATTATTTTATGGTATGGTTTACTATCATTTCGTGGCGTAGCGCCGCCACTGATACTCAAAATCATGCTTGACATAAACATTCTTGCTTACCTATGAAAAGATACATTTTCCGACGTAGTACTCCTTCTTTGGCACACGTGACACTTTTTAGTCATGGTACTAAGTCTTAATAGTCCAAAACAATACAAAAAACGTTAAAAACAATAAAATAATCACCAAAAAAGGACTATAAAGCTCGAGATCTCTGTTCGGCAACAGCGCCCACGAAAAATGAATGAAATAGTAAAAATGAATTTACGTCGTAAACAGATGAGTTGCCACTTTGGTCGTCAGGTCAGTTTGTTTCGGAAATTCCGTTGTTTTGGGTGCGGTCGTATAAAACTGGAGTTAAATAACAAGATAACGACGGAGCTTCTTTTAAAAAAACATTTATTAAAATAAGGTTAACTAGAAGTACAAACGTATGGTGAACAATAATCCCGAACAGCGAGCTTTGACACGGAACTAATGCTAAACTTAACCTAACGACGATCGTATATATAGAGACAATTTACATAGTCAGCTATAATGACTATTCTAGGGATGTGACTCCTCCACCCTCAGATCTTTCAACGTCCTCGTTGATGATCTGCCGAAGCGTCTTCACTGGAATGGCCTTCAGGGAGCTGTATTTCTTCCACTGGTATAGTGCTATACATATACTAGATACTAATATGATACATACAACTAAAACTATAATATAGTGAGTCTCTTTTTGCGAGATAATTTCATCAAAATTAACAGGTTCTAAAAGATCATCTTGGATTTTTGCAGGGTTTTCCAAATGCTTCAATTGCAAATGAATAGAAAAATTTGATGGTTGCAACTTAGTGGCATCTGGAAGTTGTTTTATAGATACGTTATTTATAGCCAAGGCATATTTGTGATGGTTAATAATTACATCGCATTGACTTTGTATAAGAGAGCAACCTACTATATTTAGTTTTTGGAACTGGAAACAGTTTTCGTAAACAATTTCTTCCTTCTTGGCACAGAACAGTAAGGACTTTTTGAACGTTATCGTATGTACTTAATAGTTATTGAGAACAGTCACATATTGACAGTTTTCTGGTAATTTACAGTTACTAATAAGAGGATTTGAACATAACCATTTAGAATTAATCTCTATACAGTTTTGGTACCAAAGGTCATTACAATAATATTTACTAGGACTAAATAACATTTTTGATTGATTATTTGGGATCGGGTATACAAAATTTAGATTACATGCATTTTTCTCAAAAATTGGGATTTTAATTGCTAAAACTGCCATTTCGTCGAATATTAATAATCCAGTTTTACAAATAAGTGTTATTTCCGAGACATGTTCAATGGACCATAGGGCATTTTCAGGATAGTGTAAACTTAAAAATTCCCAGATTTCCTTTATTTCATTTACTGTTAAAATCTCTAAATCAAGTGTTTTCAAATGTGCAAAAGAAAAAATTTTTGACAATTTTTCTAAAAAATTATTTAACGATGTTATTTGGATATATTGATCTTGAATGGACAATATTAGATTTATTTCATTATTAATTTTTGATAGTTCGCTTTGTATTGTTTTTGAATTTTCATTGATAGTTCTTATATTTTCTTGGAATTTATTCATGACGTTTCCTGCAAATGAACTCAGGTCATTGATTTTTTGCATGGCGTTAAGTTGATTATGCTTCAAAATTTCTACATTCTCCGTAATAGTTTGCAAATCGTCATTGTCAAGGTTTCCTGTGACGAATTTGATACCAGTACCAAGGAGGTTCATTAATCCTCGCTTCGCACGGTCACTTTTATACACATTAAATTTAGCGTAATTATCAAAAGTTATTTAAAATTTTGTATAAATGGAAAAATTGTGTTTTCGTGAAATTATTATTTTGATTATTCACCATATGTTCTAAGATTAATACATTACTAAGAAAATGGGATAAGGTGTACTTAATACTAGATATGTTAAATGGTATATATGTAGTATGGTAATTATTAACAATAAGGGATGAAGCCACTTCTTCAATGTAATATTCATTATTGGGTAGATTGTAGACCTGAAGGGCCTGGTATGGGCTCGTTACTATTTGAAGGATCAGGATCGGGAGTCTGAAAAGAATTGGAAGTTTTCCTAAGTCTCTTTAGTTTCCTTATGTGGGTATTTATTGGGTTTTTCTTAGAAATTCCCGTTATTTTATTTTTGCCGATAGCTGTAACTTTTGTTTTAATATAGGGTGGATGTATTTTATTTCTAAGAGGATTTCTTTTATACACTATTTGGTCTATTTTTATGTTAGGGGGATTATCTATATTTTTGTTTTGTTTTTGTGTATTGTGCTTTTGTTTGTCATGCGCATGTTTATAAATATGTTCGTAAAAGGGCAATAATTCTTTTTTGCGTTTTTCGTTGTACTGCTCAAAAAGTGTTAAATCATTATTAAAGCTTGGTTCATTTATGTAGGGGATATAGAATTGAAAAGGGAGAATAGCCAGTTGTGGAATGTATACTTTGGTTGTAGATTAGTATAGCTGAAATCATAATGTTTTGGGGAGTTTCGTCTGGATTTTCCATTTTTAGTATTCTAAGTTTTTCTAAGAGAGTTGAATGTAATCTTTCAACGGGGCTATTGGAAGAAGAATTTGAGGGTGTTGTGTAGTGTGTTTCAATACCGAAGAGTTGACAGAATTCTCCAAAAATGTTATTTTGAAATTCCTTGCCGCGGTCTGCTACTATTTTTTGTGGAGTGTTATGATGTGAAAAATAGTGTCTTAATTTGCTGAGAATTGTGACTGCATTTTTATCAGTTATATAATTAATAGGCCTGTGCATATTTGGAAAATGAATCAATGATGGTAAGAAATTGGCAGTTTGAAAACTGAAAAATATCCAAGTGGATTGTTTTGAAGGGTTTTTCAGCAAGGAGTGGTCCTTCATAAGCAATCCTGTAGGGATGCCGCTCATATTTATTTTGGAGACAAATCTCACACTTATTTATGTAGTTGGTAATACAGTCCCTTAATTTTGGCCAGTAATATTTTTGTTTTAAGTTATTATAGGTTTTGTTGATGCCATTGTGATTTTTTCTGTGGTAGTTTGAAACTATTTCCTGTTGTTGTTCTGGATTTATGACGTCTGTTAAGTAAGTGTTTGACAGAATTAGTTTTGCTGATGGGTTAAGGGTTATAGAGACAAGTCGTTGAAACTCTACTCTTAGGTCTTCGTTAGCTATAAAAATTGTTGTCGTCACGTCTGTCAATTTCTTTAAAAACTTTTAGGATATGCTCTTGTCTATTTTGCTTTTCAATTAATATGTAGTAGTGTCTCTTGTTGAACGGACTAGTAAGGGTGTGTTTGAAGGTATCTCCATAGTTTATTACGACACGATTGCTGGCATAATTTAGAGGTAGCTCTGATATTGGTAGGAATTTTCCGTGAGTATCGTTGTTTGAATGGACGGTAATATCACAATCATTATCAATTTCCTCTGCAATAGCAGGGGTTGGGGATTTGGGCGGAAAATTGTTATTAGGACTAATTATTTGCTTTTCAATGAGGTCATTATATCTTTCATTAAGGACAAAATCTGCTAGATCGAAATCTGCTAAGTTTGCAACTGTCTCGTCAGCATTAGGGGCGTTGGACCGTATGTCATTGTCCTTGTCGGTTATCTCATGGGTGTTAAGTTCAATCCGGGATAAGGCATCGGCAACTACATTTGTTGGAGCCTCCAGCGGATAAGGCGGCCATTTGGCTCTTTTATTTTAGAAAGCCAAACAAGGGGGTTATGGTCTGTTTCAATGGTGAATTTTACTCCGTATAAATAGCAGCGAAAATGTTTTACTGAATTCACAATAGCGAGGAGTTCGCGTTCTATGGTGGAGTAATTGCGCTCTGCGGAGTTCAATGTACGAGAAAAAAATGCAATTGGGTGGTCGTTTTGAGATAAAACGCTACCAATGGCGATATTTAAAGCGTCGGTCATTAATTTAAAAGGTTTATTGTAATTTGGGTATTGAAGAACTGGGGAATTAGTAATGAGTTCCTTGCTTTTTAAGAATGCTTCAATATATTCTTGATTTCCAATGCATTTTTCGCTACCCTTTCTAAGACATTTCGTGATTGGAAATGTTACTTTAGCAAAATCTTTGATGAATCTCCGATAATATCCGACTAGTCCCATAAAAGATTTAATTTCTTTTTGAGTTTTTGGCATGGGATATTTTTGAATTGCTTCAATTTTTGATGGATTGGGTTTTATTCCCTCGGCAGTGATTATGTGGCCTAAAAAGGAGACTTCTTTTGACAAAAACTGGGATTTATCAAGCTGTATTTTTAAGTTAACTTCTCTGAGTCTCTTAAAAATCTTTCGAATGTGGTCGATATGTTTAGTTAAGGATTTTGAAAATATTACGATGTCATCCATGTAAACAAAGCAGAATTTGTAAAGATAGTCACGTAGAACTTCATCCATCATTCTTTGAAATGTGGCCGGCGCATTTTTAAGACCGAATGGCATGCGTAAATATTCATAATGGCCGTTGTTTACCGTGAAGGCAGTTTTTTCAATGGAAGAAGGGTCCATTCCAATTTGATGAAACCCCTGAGCTAAATCTATAGTGGAAAAGTAAGCGCATTTTCCTAGGCTATCAAGGATTTCTTCGATTCTGGGAAGAGGGTATTTTTCTTCGCAGGTGACGTCGTTGAGTCGGCGAAAATCGAGTACCATTCTGAATTTTTTCGCACCCGAAGCATCTGCTTTTTTGGGAACTATCCACACTGGGGCGGAATATGGAGATATTGAAGGTTGGATTATTTTATTGTCAAGGAGTTTTTGAATTTGAGCTTGAATTTCCTTGTTCATGCTAGGGGGATGTCTGTATGACTTTACATATATGGGTCGATCACAGTGTTGCCAGACGTACCATAATTATGGAATTGTACCATAATTTTGCAAAATTTTTTGCTTGCTCCATAATTTGTACCATAATCAGAAATGTACCATAGTTGTACCATAATTTTGTTTTTTTTTTGGGTTTTATAAATTTCTATGATTATTTTTTAAATTAATATGATATGAACAATTTCGCAGTAAAATGCACATGATATGAAATGTACATGAAAAATCCCACTAAACACAAAACTACATTAAGACACAACCCTTTTAAACGTCAACGTCAACAGTCTGTCATTTGTTTTTATTATTTGGGGTTAAGTTGTTTTGTTATTATTTTTGTTTGCTTTTGGCTGTTGGGGGTTGGGGGTGAAATAGAACTAAAGAATAAAGCTTCAATAATTATTATAAGATTATGACCTCCAACTCCGGCTTAAAACGAAAACATATAAATATTTCTGATTCTGAATCCGAAGATGATAATAGTGAACGAAACTTAAAACAAGTTAAGTTTGGAAATAAAAATAGACGAGCAAATAGACCCCAAAGCTATCGAAAGGATTGGGAATTAGATAAGTCGTTTGAGGGTTGGTTAAAATTACAAATACAAATATTACAATATACAAATTTGTATATGTATTTATGTTAATGTTTATCTATTTTTAATTTAGATTTTGAGTGCAATGTTTTGTTCATTTTTCAATAAATTACTATCTTTGTTAAAAAAGTATTTTATTTCTACTAGAAATCGTTCTTTTAATTAAAAGAAATGATCAGAATAGGAAATTTGATTAAATTCATAATCCATTATCAACAAAATGTAACACATTTTATAAGTTTGGCGACGGCGCGACTGTGACGTGACGTCATACATAGGAAAAGGTTGTGTACTGACAGAATTGTATGATTGTACCATAATTTTGTACAAAATTCCATAATTTCGGCCAGAATGTACCATAATTCTCACCCAATCATCTGGCAACACTGGTCGATCAGAGCTTGTTTCGAATCACATGTTTTGTTTTGGTGGTACATGTAAGGTCACAGTCCTCGTGATAGAATATGTCCTTGTATTCATGGCAAAGTGGAAGGATTTGCGAAATTTCTAATGATGTTAGATGGTCAAGGTGAAGATGGTCTTTAGGATTAACTTTTTCTGGAGTAGTTTTAGGTGGGTTGATTAAATCAAATTGGTCTTGAGGAATGACTTTTAGGCGTTGGTGAAAATTAACATGAACATTGGGATTCGGGTTTGGGATTTTACATAGTCCATTTTCGACATTTATAAGACAGTCGGGGATCACATGCTCATTTATATTAAATGACGGCAAGATAGCTGTTCCTTTTTCATAATTGACTGGAATGACTAGATGTTGATTATTAATATTTGTAATTGGTCTATATAAAGGTTTATTGTAGGCTAAGGAGAATGGAATTTTGATGTTCTTGAGGGTAAGAGTTTTATTTTTGTAATCTATCAGGGCATTGAGTTCTCTCAGATCTTTTGTCCCAATAAGGGCGTCAAAATCATTGTGCCAGTTTAAGACTCTCATTTTAAAAGATTTTTGAATACCTAGCTCTGATAAAAGTAGAATGTCTAAATTTTTGTTCTCCTTGTACGTATTCTTACATGATGTTACTTTAAAGGGCTCATAAAAAAATTGTTTGGGAATTGCTGTGCCACCTTTGGAGATATTATGGAATCGGAGGCGCCTGAATCTATTAGGACAGTCATTTGTTGTTGAGGTAAATAAAAATAAGGTAATTCGATTTGCTGGGCTAAGTTATTTAAGTTGACTCTTGATTCGAGGGGTATTGAAAATTTTCTTGATTGTCAAGGTTTTCCTCTTCCTGGAAAAATTCGTAATTTTTGTCAGAATAAAAATCACATTGTTCCAGTTGGTTCTATGTATTCCCGTCTTCGGAATAGAAATAGGATGTAGGCTGTTCGTAGGTCTCGATGTTGGATAATTCCTCAGAGATTTTTTGGTCCAGTACGTTGGAAAAAATTGGTGTTTCTGGCTGATTGTGGTCTTTGTTGGTAGATACGGGAGGGCCCAGCTGTCGAGATTGACATTGGGATTGGAGCGTCCTGTTGCGGGGGTTTATAGGGAAGGTTGATTGGCTTGGATTGATTGCCAAAGACTTCAGCATTGGTAGGATAACGCCTTGGGATAGGTCGTGGTTGTACAAAAACTGGTTGGCTAGGGAAAGGTTGTGGAGCACGGGGTGGGACTGGGGCACGGGCTTGATGATTTACGCTGAAATGTTGGTTATGTGGGCCTGCATTTGTATTTCTACGAGTGAGATTGTAATTCGGATTTGGGAGGTTAGAATGATGGTTAGTAAAGCTTATTTGTGACTCTATAATATTAAAATTTACGACATGAGCATAAGCATCATTTAAGGTTTGAGGTTGTTTAAGCATTAACATCGTTTTTAGTGTTTGTGGTGAGTTTGCTGTAAGAATTAAAACTGATGTCGTTTCGGCTTGACTTAAAAGTAATAATTTTGAAGCTTCATGTTCAACTTCGGCATTTATTTTGCAGATAATTCTTTGCATAAATATTTTAATCTTTCAACAAACTCTAAAATCATTTCACCTTTATTTCTTTTAATATATTGTAATTGCTGTAATAAAATCAAATATGTCACGGGATCACCAAACTTTTTTCTTAATTCTGTTTTGATTGAAGGCCAGTCATTTAAATCTGGGCGTGACAGTAAGAAACTTTGTGCACTATCAACTAACTTTGACCTAATCGCAGCTAATACAACTTTTCTTTGATCGTCAGAAGTCGCGGTAATGTAATACAAATCGTAAAATTCATCTATAGCTCTAATAAAGCTTTCTAGATGTTCCTGGTTTCCTGAGAACATTGGTAAAAGAGAAGTGAAAAATATAATATTTTCCATTGTATTATTATTTAAATTTAATTTGTTTAATAATGAAATAAGTTCTTCTTGAACTTCAGAAGTTTCCTGTGTCACAGGTGTTAAAGTACTATCTAAATTAATTTCTTCTACGTCTGAGTTTTCTGAGCTATCTGAATCACTATCAGAATTAATGAAATTTAACCCTAAAGCGACCCTATTTTTTAACAAAATTTTTCTCAATCGAGAAGAAGCATCAGATATTAAATGGCAATTTGGCAATTACTTACAGTGGTGACATGGTTTGATCCACAGAGTCTATACTGCAACAATTTTCCTCAAATGGTACCAATCTTATGCCTGGATAACGTCTAACTGGTCTAGATAGGATATGGTTTAACACACAGCTACGGTTATGTTTTACCAATGTCCGCAGAACTGCAATCTCTCTATTTAGTTGGAAAAAAAATTCTGTCTATTTTCCACTAAAAATGTTGAAACACCTTTGCAGTTCAATGTTTTTGGTAGCGCATGAAGAATTAAAATTCACTTTCGCACAACGGAACTTCCGATAAAGGACGAAATTGCGCTATCCTGTTCGCAGCGCCAGTTAAATAACAAGATCGACGGGGTTTTTTTTTTAAAAACATTTATTAAAATAAGGTTAACTAGAAGTACAAACGTATGGTGAACAATAATCCCGAACAGCGAGCTTTGGCACGGAACTAATGCTAAACTTAACCTAACGACGATCGTATATATAGAGACAATTTACATAGTCAGCTATAATGACTATTCTAGGGATGTGACTCTGGTATTTTATTGTATTTCTAGGTATTTAGGTACCTGATGAGGAACAAATTTTGCATGACACGAATATTTTTATTTTGATATGGGAACTTGTTACAGTAAATAGTGTGATAATTTGTGGATTATTGGCAAATAAATAGAAAAATAATACATTTTTCGGCGAAACATCTTTTCAACTTGGCATCATGGCCTAAATAACTATATGCGTGTATGATTTTGTTTAATGTAAACATGCTGGGTCTATCCTTGGTTATAAGTCTATGATCGAACCATATACGCATCAAGCAGGTGGCAGAGGTCCGGCCGCATTAGCATTCTGCCTATTACGTATGCAAAATTTACTCGCGGGAAAGACATTCGAGCTTTTGTCTATCGAAGTCGACTAGCTATTTTATTATGCTGTTGAGGGTTATTGTTTATGGACACACTTGATCTGGTCGGCCGCAATACATCTTACAGGTTTTTTTAGTGGTTATTTATGAACGACTGTTCGATATTGGCAATTGTATTTTAGTTGTGTTTTTATTTGTCTTTAATTAATTTTAAAATAATGGATATTATGGATTTATAAGTTATAGTTATACCTATGTTGTGTTTTTTTGTAAGTAGTATTTATTTTTATTTATCTATCTTTTTATGCTAGTAGTAATTATTTTTTTCTTTTTTATATCACTACATAATTTTTCTCTTTGAGTTAATATTTCATGCGCTTTCATTCTCTATTTCATTAAAATGAATAATATTAAATACACATTTTTTCTAATTAACGATTTTTATTGTTTGTCTACCCGAAAAAAAAGTTCACGCTTCGCCACTGGTTGTAATTGATAGCTGAGTTTTTTAATTTAGAATTTTAATGCAATGAACTTATTAGGACAAATTATATGATGTTTACCACCTGTCAAGGTACCTAATAAATTTTGGGTGGCATACCTGTGAATACGAGGCAATAAAAAAAGACAAATTTTCGTTAAGACTTTTGGCTATTTCTCCTAAACGGACAAACGAAAAATAATTAAAGTTATTTTCGTCGCTTTGGTTGTGAACTGTCCTAACCCACATAAAGTAAAACTGGAGCTAGCGCGCTTTCAAAAAATTTTGTTTCCAAAAAACTTATATATTCTTTTCTAGAATATTAAAAAAAGGTCAAATCATAACAATTTTTTGATATTTGTAATTAGGTGTCATACTTGTTGTGTGGATATTTTTATTTTGAAATTATAAACAATATTTTAGGTTTTATGTGGCTTAGCCCCTTTCACTACCCCAGAGCTAGTTGTTTTGCCGGAATATTTTAAGATGTGAAAAGATCTAACAATAATAATGTTATAAAATAATGATAAAACTCAGCAGTTTTTTTTAACTTTTTATTATTAATATTAGTAATACAAAATGTTTAAAAATAAATTTTATTTAAACTGTCAGTTTTCGTCGTTCTCGGATTCAACTTGATCCTCATCAGTGGTTCTTAGTCCCTCATAAAATCCGTGATAAGCAGACTTTATGGAGTCAGATTCGCATAACTTACGCAAGCCCGTTAATTTTCGTTTTTCAATTGGTATACTAGTTGTATACAAATTAGGTATAACTGCATTTAGGGAAGATACGCCATTTCTTAAAGATGCCTTTTTAACTTCTATGGAACGAAATTCAGAATCATCAAGACGTTTTTAAAGAAAATTTTGTTAGGTTCTTCTTTCCTATATTGAATCCATTTTATTTTTAACCAATTCAAATTACTTCCATCTGTACATTTTTTTTTGTTTAATATTGCGGATTTGGAAAAAGATTTAAAATTTAAGAAATCTGAATAGTTCATTTCAGTAACATTGTAAAATGGTTGCTTAGTTTTTGCAGTTCGAGCTACTGTGTACCAACCCTCTGGGGTGTAAATATCGATTCTATTACCACGGTTTTCAATGGCAGAATGAACGCTGTCACATTCCATTTCAGAGTGTCCTGACTCCATAAATTTTTGGTTAATAATTTCAATCGGAAGCAAATGTACAGCTCGTAAAAACATGGCAGCATTAATGCAGTTACGGTTTTGTCCCGATGCTGTGTCAGCATAGAATGTAACTTCTTTTACTTCAGGGCTAAAGCCATTTAAAAGTTTCCACAAACAGGTTGCGATCTCTGACGGACCTTTGGTGCCAACCCCCTCATGCCACATAAAATTTTCAGCTTGTGCAGTCCCCAAATTATATACGGTAAAGTTAAATGTCTTTAGTTTTTGGGTATAGTATAACTTTCCTACTTGTAATGAAGGCGTTAAAAGAATTTTCTCCATATCTACGGCAAAACACAAAAAACTCTTGTCAAGTTTTGCACGATTTTTGTCGATTTGTTTTGCTTCTCTAGCCTCTGTTTTTCGGGCCAAGTGTGCATCCATACTGTCTTGCATTTTTATCTTTTCCTCATCATTTTTGTTTTTAAACTCGGCACAATAATCACATTGATCTTTTTTAGGCCGATGGAAACCAATATTGAACTCCGAGGTAAAAATATGCTTATAAAAGCTAGCTTTTTCTGGCACTACTCCAAGCTCTGCACAATAATCTTTATAATCTAAATATATTCTATTTTCAGATAATCCTGTAGGGAGATATTCCCCTTTGTTGTGCTTCTACAGTAATGTGAAGAAATTAAGGGTAATTTTTTAATGTGAGATTTTATTATGTCTTTGGTTGCTTCAGATTTTTTTTGCGGTGGTGATTTCTTGCCCCTTTGATCTGGCTTAACGATTCCATGTGCAGAACTTTTATCCAGTGCTGTAAGTACCTTTTTACTCGAAATTTGTAGAGTTTTAAGGAAAAAGTTTTGACAAACTTGATGTTGTGTATGTCTTGCAGTAAGTTTATATACTAAGGTAAACTTTCTTCGACTACCCTCTTTTTGTACAACGTATGAACGCTTCTTTGGGATACGCTGAACATGTTTAGCAATAAAGTTCCACCTTGACTCTTCGCTTTTTATATTATAAAATTCGTTAAAAATATCATGTTGCGTTTCATTGGAAAAAAGTTCATTACATTTGTAATGACATCTACATTTTACCTCTGCTACTGTTTTTGCTTTTTTAGGTCTTCCCTTCTGTGTCCGATATTCTTTTCCCTCCATTCTTAAAGTTTTTTGGACATTTCTGGTCCATTTTGATGGGTCACGTTTTCGTTTTCTTGTTAGCTTTTCCTTCTCTGCATTTTCGGTGACATCGAATGTTGATGTGGCATTGTTTCTTTCCATCAAAAGCCTTTTTCTTACATTTACTAACGGTTCTGAACTTGAAGATGCTTCGTCGTTATCGTCGTTTCGATTTTCTTGATTTTGCACTGAAAATTAAAAATATGGTGTACTTGATTACAATAATTAACAAACTACCTTCAACTGGTGGTGATACTCGACTGTTCAAAAATTCTTGATGGTAAGCCGTGACTGCACTCAGCCCCGGAAATTCAACGCTTTGTTCTCTGCCTAAAAGTAATAACATTTTAAACGTAATTTAAAAAAAAACGACTACTTTAAATGTAACGCAGATGCATGCTTAGAATTACAAACGATAAATATATTTATTTAATTTTTTAATTTAATTTAATTAAACTTAACTTAAAATATTAATTGAAAAAAAAAACATTATTTTTAATAAATCACATGCGACTGCGTACTTGCGTTAAATTTTTTATACCTTCAACTGTTACTGGTGGCGATAATAATAACCCATCGGTATCGGGAATGTCTTGCCCACAATCTCCTGCAGTAACCGGCATTTTATCTAAAATGTGCATACATTTTAATAATTATCTTTTTATAAGTTACAATAAGTTAGGTATTTAATTTGTACATATTTATAATCATGTTAGATACAGAAAGTACGTTAATTACGAATTACGTACGCCTAATTCCGCACTATTCACTCGAAAAATAATTATGTACTTACCAAAATAAACCGGCGATAGTATGGTATATTCTTTTTCTTCATTATCAGAGGATTCGTCGGACCTTTCGTCATCATTTAACTGCATTTCTAGTGCTCTTTGGACTATAAGTTTACTCCTTGAAGACATTTTTTAAAAAGCACTCTTAACAATACAAAAACACTAACTAAATAAACAAAAAAACTAAACAGTCAACGCTCTAACTCAAGAATACAAAGCGCACTAAATGCGTGCAATTATTATTCCAAAACATAAACAAATAGCGATTTCGAAAGGTAATTTAGTAGACTTTGTGTGTATATTGATTCTTTTTTAACTAACGACACCAAAAAGAGATAAAAAGATACTCAGCATTCACGAGCGGGCCGAAACAGAGACGCAAGAGCCAACACAGAAACCATAAAAATGTGGATTAGTTTTATTCACATCTATAATATTTTGATCCATAACGCTTAAAAACGCAGTTGCTAAAAGTGCTAAGCTGCTTATGCCTATTCACTATATTAAAATGTGGGTTAGATCTCTTAGCAAATTTTATGTTTCAGGGACTTTATATAGGTTGTGGCTTAGGATACTTTTAATAATCAAAATTTATACTTTTTACTATTTGTTGACAGTCTTAACTCAATTTTCAATTTTTTGTGGGTTACGACTCTTCACTACCAAAGCGACGTTTTGTAGGTTACATATTTTGGTGCTCTTTAAATTTTTTCAATACATTTTTCTCTAAAATAATTAGGGAAGCCAATATTGACCGTATTAAAAATTACATGGGATTTCCTATGTCCCGCCTGGCGGTGCAACACCCTGTATAAGTACTAAAATACATATACAAGTACCTAGTTACAAAATGTAATGATAATAAAGAAAAGTAAATTTAAAACAACCGTTCGGACTGCGAGTGTACCCTCAAGCCGGGCGTCCACCGAAAGCGGTGCTGTGCTGTGCTGCGTTGGGCTATGCTGTGCTGTGCTGGGCAAAGCTGTAGTTGGACAGTCCACCAAAAGTTTGTCGTGCGTTAGCAAGCATAATATGATCTTATAAATTATTAATCTTTTAATTATGTTTAATAATATAGAAATTGAAAAGAATCTTTTTGATTTAAGTTCAGAAGAGGATGATTCCGAAGATGAGCATACAAATAATTTATTAAGTTGTATGCTTATGGCGGATAAAAGAAAACACAGATTTTGGATATCAAATCATTTAGTAGAGCGAAAACAATTTGGCGAATTTCATAAATTAATTCCAGTGTTAAGTGATGAGCAGTTTAAAAATTACTTTAGGCTTTCTAGAGCTCAGTTTGTGGAAATTCATGAATTAATAAGATTTGAAATTATAAAGCTTAATACGAACTACCGAGAAAGTGTCACAACAGAGGAGCGTTTGGGTGTATGTTTAAGGTAAGTTATTTTTTTGATTATTTAAAAGTAATATTTTTAGTTTTTCCTGACACAAATTTATTCCATCATAAAAAAATAATCTAATAGGTATTAAATAAATAATTAATATTTCTGCTATAATAGCTAATAGTAATATTAATATAATAATTATGGATTATCTAAATTCCAATTTCCAAAGTAGCTTCCTGCAGTTTCGTCGCTTGATGACTGGTTGGATGTTGATTGTGGTGACGGTAGCGGAGTAGAAGTATGATGATGATGATTATGATTATTATAAATTGAGTTCGAATGTTGGGGTGGCTGTAGTGTGTGAAAGTAATGTTGGGAACCGTGAGTACCAGTGCTGCTGCTGGCGTGGCTCGTAAAATTACTCAGTTCCGCCTCAGTAACAGCATCAAATATTTTTCGCTTAATGGAAACTTGTAAATGTGGAGGCATAGCAGCTGTTGTTAAATACCTACTGTTGAAAAATTCCTTAAGAGGATCATTCGACCGCAATTTTTGTTCAAATTCTTTTCTTTGAGCGTCTCGCTCAGCAGCCCTAGCCTCCCTTTTTTCAGCTTGTTGTTTCATTATCGATACAACGTTTTTTTGCCATTGACTTTTTTTCTTCTTAACAGGCTCTATAAACTCAGGATTTTTCTCTTGGGTTTCTCTACTACTTATTTGAGTTTCTTCGTCAGTCACTACCGTGTGTTCAAAGTCACTGTGTGATTGTTCGTTTTGAGTTTGTATTTCTTCATGTGGCCATGTTTCCATTGTATTTTCGTTTGATGATTGCGTGTCAGCTACGTTGGAACATCTTTTTCGGTTGGTCATATATGGAATCAAAAATTCCATTTGTTTTTGGTATACCCACAACCGTTTTACCGCAGGTGCTGCGTCCCCACTTTTACATTCATTTTGCCTTTTTAAAGCGTCCCTGAAAGAATCCCTTAACTTTTTCCATACCCGTTTAGCCTCTTTTCCTAAAAAAAAAAAACTAATTTAAATATTAATAAAATTAAAAAAAAACTTTTTTTTTTTAGATTTCTAGCGACGGGCGATTCCTACAAAACAATTGGATATAGTTTCCGTTTAGGAGAAAGAACTGTCTCAAAGATAGTTAATGAAGTTTGTTCATCCCTTTGGTCCCAGTTGCAACCGACATTCATGAAAATGCCCGACCAAGAGTCTTGGAAAGCCTATGAATTGGAATTTAGAGAACGATGGCAGTTTCCAAAATGTGTCGGTGCTATAGACGGCAAGCATGTGGTTATAAAAGCCCCACCGAATTCAGGTTCATCGTTTTTTAACTACAAGAAAACTTTTTCTGTAGTATTGATGGCCATAGCAAGTGCCAATTATCAACTGATTGCAGTCGACATTGGGTCATCAGGCAGATTTAGTGACGGGGGAATATTTGCTGATAGTCCTATTGGGCGAAGGTTAAAAACAAATTCGTTTAATTTTCCTGAACCTAGTCTCATGGAAAATTATAATGAATATAATTTTCCCTTCGTATTAGTCGGAGATGAGGCATTTCCGCTCATGGTAAATCTAATGAGACCATTTCCAAGACGATCTTTAAATAAAGAAAATCGTGTTTTTAATTATCGCTTGAGCAGAGCTAGACGAGTTATAGAAAATACTTTCGGTATATTGGCAGCAAGATTTCGAATCTATAAACGTCCATTGGAATGCAAATTGGAGAGTATAGATAGCATAATTAAAGCGACCTGTGTTCTACATAATTATTTAGGCACTAGGGAAGGTAGATCGCCTAATATAAATGAAGAACAATTAGGAAAAAGTTTGCCTGAAAATCAGTGGTTGCCATTAGCACATAGAGGTGTAAGAGCAACAGCTGAATCTTTTGCCATAAGGCAGAACTTTTGTAACTACTTTAACTCTGACACAGGAAGGATTCCGTGGCAAGATAAAATTATGTAAATAACCAGGAGTAATAAAACAAATTGTCGTACGTTTTGTATTTATTTTAAGTATCCTGTACCAAATTTCTTGAATAAATGGTTCTTTTCGAGTTAAAATAAAGAATAAATAAAAATAAATATTAAAATTTAACACCCTATACCTTAGTAACCATTTACTTTAGGTAAGTATGGAATATAGATAAATAATATAGGTATACAGGGTGTTTTACGTAACCACACTACTGTAAACTACACCCCTACTCGCTTATTTTGAATGAAACAGCCTAATATTGTTACTTTTTTGGATTTCACATTTCACACTAGATTCTAAAAACTTTAATGTATCACACTTTTATCTTTATCCAACTGTTTTTAAAATACAGGATGCCAAATAAATAATATAGTGATTTATTGCTTATTTTGAATGAAACAGCCTAATATTGTTACTTTTTTGGATTTCACATTTCACACTAGATTCTAAAAACTTTAATGTATCACACTTTTATCTTTATCCAACTGTTTTTAAAATACAGGATGCCAAATAAATAATATAGTGACTTTTACGACTTTATGGGACTCTAGAGCTAATTCTGTTAAAAGATGGAGTGAAATAAAGTTCATTTTTCTATCTTAACTTTTTCGGACCAATCTGTGTGATTTTTTAATTTTGTGTTTAATTTTGTTTTTAATTTTTAATTCTGTGTGAATTTGTGTGATTTTAATTTTATTTATTTAAACTTACCGTCTGTTATATTGCACTTTTTTGAGACTTCTTCCCAGACAATATCACGTGCGTCTTGACTTTTATAGTTCTTTTCATCTACTTTCCATAGGCAAGGATTTAATCTCACAGTTTCAATGAATTGTTCCATTTTTATCGTAATTAATAAAAAAAAAACAAAACGAGTTTGCCCGTCTCCGCACAGCGTCAATCGAACACAAAGCGAAGTCATGCGGCCCCGCACGACATAGCTTGTCTCGCCGCACAGCGCCCCAGCTTTAGTGGACGGTACTTCATAAGAATGCATTGGCAACCCAGCACCGCTCAACGCCGCTCCACCCAGCACAGCACAGCACCGCTTTCGGTGGACGCCCGGCTTCAACGTTATTTTATTCAAAGTTCAGTCCTACTGACGCCATCTATCGGACGGCGTTTGTAACGCGCCACTTACCTTGTCTTGATGAACCTGTTTTACCTGCGGTTAGCTGAACTACAGCTACTGAGACCACAGCGCCCTTGACGGGACTAGCGATGGCAAAATAAGAAAATATATCGATATATCGAATCATATGATATATTGAAAGAGTATATCGATACATTCGATATACGAGTATCATAACAAAAACATCGATATATCCAATATATCGATTTTTTTTTAAATTGCTAAATGTCACAAGTCGCAAAGCATTTATATATGTTGGAAATATTACAAATTAAAAAACAGCCACATTCTTTACAAAAAATAATTATTTATTTCCAAAAATAAATTTATTAAGTAACAAAAAAAAATTCTTGAAAACTAAACCGTACATTTATTAGTACTCGAAACTCGAAAACTACATTATGCGAAAAGTCTCTGGAAGGGAACTTAGAAATAATAACTTGGATAATCTTTTGCCAGTCAAACGGTTTCTACTTTTTGTTGCTGTCAAACCAGCCTTTGAAAATAACCGTTCACTTGGTACAGAAGTTGCCACTGCAGAGAAGTATTTGATTGCCACCTTAAATAAGTTTGGATAAACACCCTTCATTTCCCCCCACAATTCCAGAGGATCTTCCTTTAAGCTTCTGACTGGAACACTAAGATATTGTGTTACTTCATCGGGCCCAACATCAGAGGTCGTAGTTTTTTTCTTTGAGTGGGTATTTTTTTGTGCTGTGCCCATATGTCAAAAGTTTCTTCCTCATGATCTGAAACAAGCTCTGACTCTAATGATGAGGAAAATGATCCCCCTTGAGTGGCCTGAGCAATTTCAGATTTTAAGTGCCTTATGGCATTTGATATGGCAATTGGATCCTTAAAATGAAGATTTTTGAATCTCGGATCAACAACAGTTGCAACTGAGGGTAAAAAAGACCTTTCAATTCCGTTAAATCTCTTATAAAACTCTTTTAAAAGTTCTGATTTTAAATTTTTTGCTATTTAATAATTAAGACATCGTTGGTCACTTTCATACGTTTCAAATAGGCATGCTACCATTGGAATAATTTTACTAATGGTAACATTATTTTGACCACTAATTTCCTTAGTCATTTGCTCCAAAGGATAGAGCAATTTCCTTCAGTTGTTCCAACTCGATTCCACTTAGCATTATTGGTGCATCTACATTGGATAGTATAATGGTGTTGATTTGAGGCGCAAGTTCCAAGAATCTATTTAGCATATAAAACGTCGAATTCCATCTGGTCTTAACGTCTAGGATTAATTTTTTAGGGTTTCCTTCAGGTATCCCAGTATCGCGTTGAATTTTACGCAGTAGATCACTTGCTTTGACACTTCTTTTGAAATATACAACGATTGTTCTTACTTTTTCAATGAGTGGCTGGAGACCTTCTGTGTTTTTAATACCATTTTCACAAAGAAGGTTCAAAGTATGTGCAAAACATGGCACATGTTTCTTTTTCCCAAATGTGTCGTTGTCGTTAACTGCCTTTACAATATTTGCAGCATTGTCTGTGTAAGTATTAAGTAACTGTCAATTAGTGATGTAAGCAGAAAATATTCTCGAGTACGATCAGATAATTTTTTTTGTTCTAAAACTATTCTCTCTATCTATTAATGCACTAATTTATTTATGTAAAAGAAATTAATATGTTTTTAAATAAGGGGGTAGGTTGTTCATAATATTTAGAAAGAAATCTATAAATTTATCATCTTTTAAGCATAAAAAGTCAGAAAAATAAATCCTTATTATGTTGACTACCATAGAAAAATTCAAATTAAACAATTTCTCGACTTTAATAATTAATAAGCTTTTTTGGGTATTGATTTGAAAACTTCCTAAGTTAAAAAAAAAGCTTAAAAATATGCTGTAAAACATTACCTGTATAAGAGCAGACCTTTTTAGTGGAACTTGTGATTGTTGGTTGTTTTAATGTTGTTAATAGATTGTGTTTTCTACCACCACTAAATTCTGATACTGATGACGTTGATGCTTCTTGTGACAGTCGATTGTGTTGATTCCCTCGATATAGATTCATTATCCATTAAATCTATATTTTCTTCAGCATTTGTCTTCTGGAAATGTAAAAAGTTTTGATTATTTGTGTAAAACCCAGGTGGTATAAAAAAAAAACTTTTTTTTTGTTTTATAAAAAACCTTGTAGAATTTAAAGGTACTTATAATAAACACAAAGAAAAAGGTTTGTGTGAAGTTATCCATAAAATGCCAGCCATAAAGTTACCGCTCCGCGTGACCGGCCTACTATTTGTGTCAGGCCGGATATTTTTAAAAATCTAAGGAAATGAACATCTTCTGTATAAAATTACGTAATAGTACTAATTTTTATCTTTATTATGCATTAAAAAATAAATTTAATCTTAAAAAACAAGCGTATATGAGGAAAAATAATATTTTTTAATGTTTAATATTTGTTATTTCATTTTCATAATTTCTGATATTTTATGGTGAATGAGTTCTTATATTTTAATACTTTTAAATATATATAAATTTAAATTCTATCTCATAAATAAAAATAAAATTTGAATGGAATCCAAATTTTTTTTCCAGATTTTGTATACTTGGTGCCCTCCTATTTTTATGCAAATCAGAGTGCATGAGTTTTGTTATATAAGGGATTTTTGGGACACTCTTAGGTATACACTAACATAAGTTTAGATAGATGCCACCCCTTCGTAACCTTTAGAAAAAATTAAATTTGGTCAAAATCCCGATTTTTTCAAGAATGTTCGTTATTTAATGCTCTCTTACTTTTATGCAAATCGGAGTGTATGAGTTTTGTTTTAATAGTGATATTAAGGATACTTTTGAGTATACACTAACATAAGTTTAGATAGTTGTCACCCCTTCATAACCTCTAAAAAAAATGAAATTTGGTCAAAATCCCGATTTTTTCAAGAATGTTCGTTATTTAGTGCCCTCTTACTTTTATGCAAATCGGAGTGCATGAGTTTTGTTTTAATAGTGATATTAAGGATACTTTTGAGTATACACTAACATAAGTTTAGATAGTTGCCCACCCCTTCATAGCCTCTAGAAAAAATTAAGTTTGGTCAAAATCCCGATTTTTTCAAGAATGTTCGTTATTTAGTGCCCTCTTACTTTTATGCAAATCGGAGTGCATGAGTTTTGTTTTAATAGTGATATTAAGGATACTTTTGAGTATACACTAACATAAGTTTAGATAGTTGCCACCCCTTCATAACCTCTAGAAAAAATTAAGTTTGGTCAAAATCTAAAGCAAATTTAAAGGATACTCAAAAGTATCCTTTAAATCACTATTAAAACAAAACTCATGCACTCCGATTTGCATAAAAGTAAGAGGGCACTAAATAACGAACATTCTTGAAAAAATCGGGATTTTGACCAAACTTAATTTTTTCTAGAGGTTATGAAGGGGTGGCAACTATCTAAACTTATGTTAGTGTATACTCAAAAGTATCCTTAATATCACTATTAAAACAAAACTCATGCGCTCCAATTTGCATAAAAGTAAGAGGGCACTAAATAACGAACATTCTTGAAAAAATCGGGATTTTGACCAAATTTCATTTTTTTTAGATGTTATGAAGGGGTTGCAACTATCTAAACTTATGTTAGTGTATACTCAAAAGTATCCTTAATATCACTATTAAAACAAAACTCATGCACTCCGATTTGCATAAAAGTAAGAGGGCACTAAATAACAAACATTCTTGAAAAAATCGGGATTTTGACCAAACTTAATTTTTTCTAGAGGTTATGAAGGGGTGGCAACTATCTAAACTTATGTTAGTGTATACTCAAAAGTATCCTTAATATCACTATTAAAACAAAACTCATGCACTCCGATTTGCATAAAAGTAAGCGGGCACTAAATAACAAACATTCCTGAAAAAATCGGGATTTTGACCAAACTTAATTTTTTCTAGAGGTTATGAAGGGGTGGCAACTATCTAAACTTATGTTAGCGTATACTCAAAAGTATCCTTTAAATCACTTTTAAAACAAAACTCATGCACTCCGATTTGCATAAAAGTAAGAGGGCACTAAATAACGAACATTCTTGAAAAAATCGGGATTTTGACCAAACTTAATTTTTTTTAGAGGTTATGAAGGGGTGGCAACTATCTAAACTTATGTTAGCGTATACTCAAAAGTATCCTTTAAATCACTATTAAAACAAAACTCATGCACTCCGATTTGCATAAAAGTAAGAGGGCACTAAATAACAAACATTCTTGAAAAAATCGGGATTTTGACCAAACTTAATTTTTTCTAGAGGTTATGAAGGGGTGGCAACTATCTAAACTTATGTTAGCGTATACTCAAAAGTATCCTTTAAATCACTATTAAAACAAAACTCATGCACTCCGATTTGCATAAAAGTAAGAGGGCACTAAATAACGAACATTCTTGAAAAAATCGGGATTTTGACCAAACTTAATTTTTTCTAGAGGTTATGAAGGGGTGGCAACTATCTAAACTTATGTTAGCGTATACTCAAAAGTATCCTTTAAATCACTTTTAAAACAAAACTCATGCACTCCGATTTGCATAAAAGTAAGAGGGCACTAAATAACGAACATTCTTGAAAAAATCGGGATTTTGACCAAACTTAATTTTTTTTAGAGGTTATGAAGGGGTGGCAACTATCTAAACTTATGTTAGCGTATACTCAAAAGTATCCTTTAAATCACTATTAAAACAAAACTCATGCACTCCGATTTGCATAAAAGTAAGAGGGCACTAAATAACGAACATTCTTGAAAAAATCGGGATTTTGACCAAACTTAATTTTTTCTAGAGGTTATGAAGGGGTGGCAACTATCTAAACTTATGTTAGCGTATACTCAAAAGTATCCTTTAAATCACTTTTAAAACAAAACTCATGCACTCCGATTTGCATAAAAGTAAGAGGGCACTAAATAACGAACATTCTTGAAAAAATCGGGATTTTGACCAAACTTAATTTTTTTTAGAGGTTATGAAGGGGTGGCAACTATCTAAACTTATGTTAGCGTATACTCAAAAGTATCCTTTAAATCACTATTAAAACAAAACTCATGCACTCCGATTTGCATAAAAGTAAGAGGGCACTAAATAACGAACATTCTTGAAAAAATCGGGATTTTGACCAAACTTAATTTTTTCTAGAGGTTATGAAGGGGTGGCAACTATCTAAACTTATGTTAGCGTATACTCAAAAGTATCCTTTAAATCACTTTTAAAACAAAACTCATGCACTCCGATTTGCATAAAAGTAAGAGGGCACTAAATAACGAACATTCTTGAAAAAATCGGGATTTTGACCAAACTTAATTTTTTTTAGAGGTTATGAAGGGGTGGCAACTATCTAAACTTATGTTAGCGTATACTCAAAAGTATCCTTTAAATCACTATTAAAACAAAACTCATGCACTCCGATTTGCATAAAAGTAAGAGGGCACTAAATAACGAACATTCTTGAAAAAATCGGGATTTTGACCAAACTTAATTTTTTCTAGAGGTTATGAAGGGGTGGCAACTATCTAAACTTATGTTAGTGTATACTCAAAAGTATCCTTAATATCACTATTAAAACAAAACTCATGCACTCCGATTTGCATAAAAGTAAGAGGGCACTAAATAACAAACATTCTTGAAAAAATCGGGATTTTGACCAAACTTAATTTTTTCTAGAGGTTATGAAGGGGTGGCAACTATCTAAACTTATGTTAGCGTATACTCAAAAGTATCCTTTAAATCACTTTTAAAACAAAACTCATGCACTCCGATTTGCATAAAAGTAAGAGGGCACTAAATAACCAACATTCTTGAAAAAATCGGGATTTTGACCAAACCTAATTTTTTCTAGAGGTTATGAAGGGGTGGCGACTATCTAAACTTATGTTAGTGTATACTCAAAAGTATCCTTAATATCACTATTAAAACAAAACTCATGCACTCCGATTTGCATAAAAGTAAGAGGGCACTAAATAACGAACATTCTTGAAAAAATCGGGATTTTGACCAAACTTAATTTTTTCTAGAGGTTATGAAGGGGTGGCAACTATCTAAACTTATGTTAGCGTATACTCAAAAGTATCCTTTAAATCACTTTTAAAACAAAACTCATGCACTCCGATTTGCATAAAAGTAAGAGGGCACTAAATAACGAACATTCTTGAAAAAATCGGGATTTTGACCAAACTTAATTTTTTTTAGAGGTTATGAAGGGGTGGCAACTATCTAAACTTATGTTAGCGTATACTCAAAAGTATCCTTTAAATCACTATTAAAACAAAACTCATGCACTCCGATTTGCATAAAAGTAAGAGGGCACTAAATAACAAACATTCTTGAAAAAATCGGGATTTTGACCAAACTTAATTTTTTCTAGAGGTTATGAAGGGGTGGCAACTATCTAAACTTATGTTAGCGTATACTCAAAAGTATCCTTTAAATCACTTTTAAAACAAAACTCATGCACTCCGATTTGCATAAAAGTAAGAGGGCACTAAATAACAAACATTCTTGAAAAAATCGGGATTTTGACCAAACTTAATTTTTTCTAGAGGTTATGAAGGGGTGGCAACTATCTAAACTTATGTTAGCGTATACTCAAAAGTATCCTTTAAATCACTATTAAAACAAAACTCATGCACTCCGATTTGCATAAAAGTAAGAGGGCACTAAATAACGAACATTCTTGAAAAAATCGGGATTTTGACCAAACTTAATTTTTTTTAGAGGTTATGAAGGGGTGGCAACTATCTAAACTTATGTTAGCGTATACTCAAAAGTATCCTTTAAATCACTATTAAAACAAAACTCATGCACTCCGATTTGCATAAAAGTAAGAGGGCACTAAATAACGAACATTCTTGAAAAAATCGGGATTTTGACCAAACTTAATTTTTTCTAGAGGTTATGAAGGAGTGGCAACTATCTAAACTTATGTTAGCGTATACTCAAAAGTATCCTTTAAATCACTTTTAAAACAAAACTCATGCACTCCGATTTGCATAAAAGTAAGAGGGCACTAAATAACAAACATTCTTGAAAAAATCGGGATTTTGACCAAACTTAATTTTTTTTAGAGGTTATGAAGGGGTGGCAACTATCTAAACTTATGTTAGTGTATACTCAAAAGTATCCTTAATATCACTATTAAAACAAAACTCATGCACTCCGATTTGCATAAAAGTAAGAGGGCACTAAATAACAAACATTCTTGAAAAAATCGGGATTTTGACCAAACTTAATTTTTTCTAGAGGTTATGAAGGAGTGGCAACTATCTAAACTTATGTTGGCGTATACTCAAAAGTATCCTTTAAATCACTATTAAAACAAAACTCATGCACTCCGATTTGCATAAAAGTAAGAGGGCACTAAATAACGAACATTCTTGAAAAAATTGGGATTTTGACCAAATTTCATTTTTTTTAGAGGTTATGAAGGGGTGGCAACTATCTAAACTTATGTTAGCGTATACTCAAAAGTATCCTTAATATCACTATTAAAACAAAACTCATGCACTCCGATTTGCATAAAAGTAAGAGGGCACTAAATAACAAACATTCTTGAAAAAATCGGGATTTTGACCAAACTTAATTTTTTCTAGAGGTTATGAAGGAGTGGCAACTATCTAAACTTATGTTAGCGTATACTCAAAAGTATCCTTAATATCACTATTAAAACAAAACTCATGCACTCCGATTTGCATAAAAGTAAGAGGGCACTAAATAACAAACATTCTTGAAAAAATCGGGATTTTGACCAAACTTAATTTTTTCTAGAGGTTATGAAGGAGTGGCAACTATCTAAACTTATGTTAGCGTATACTCAAAAGTATCCTTAATATCACTATTAAAACAAAACTCATGCACTCCGATTTGCATAAAAGTAAGAGGGCACTAAATAACAAACATTCTTGAAAAAATCGGGATTTTGACCAAACTTAATTTTTTCTAGAGGTTATGAAGGGGTGGCAACTATCTAAACTTATGTTAGTGTATACTCAAAAGTATCCTTAATATTCCTGTTAAAACAAAACTCATGCACTCCGATTTGCATAAGAGTAAGAGGGCACTAAATAACAAACATTCTTGAAAAAATCGGGATTTTGACCAAACTTAATTTTTTCTAGAGGTTATGAAGGGGTGGCAACTATCTAAACTTATGTTAGTGTATACTCAAAAGTATCCTTAATATCACTATTAAAACAAAACTCATGCACTCCGATTTGCATAAAAGTAAGAGGGCACTAAATAACAAACATTCTTGAAAAAATTGGGATTTTGACCAAACTTAATTTTTTCTAGAGGTTATGAAGGGGTAGCAACTATCTAAACTTATGTTAGCGTATACTCAAAAGTATCCTTTAAATCACTTTTAAAACAAAACTCATGCACTCCGATTTGCATAAAAGTAAGAGGGCACTAAATAACGAACATTCTTGAAAAAATCGGGATTTTGACCAAACTTAATTTTTTCTAGAGGTTATGAAGGGGTGGCAACTATCTAAACTTATGTTAGCGTATACTCAAAAGTATCCTTTAAATCACTTTTAAAACAAAACTCATGCACTCCGATTTGCATAAAAGTAAGAGGGCACTAAATAACGAACATTCTTGAAAAAATCGGGATTTTGACCAAACTTAATTTTTTCTAGAGGTTATGAAGGAGTGGCAACTATCTAAACTTATGTTAGCGTATACTCAAAAGTATCCTTTAAATCACTATTAAAACAAAACTCATGCACTCCGATTTGCATAAAAGTAAGAGGGCACTAAATAACGAACATTCTTGAAAAAATCGGGATTTTGACCAAACTTAATTTTTTCTAGAGGTTATGAAGGGGTGGCAACTATCTAAACTTATGTTAGTGTATACTCAAAAGTATCCTTAATATCACTATTAAAACAAAACTCATGCACTCCGATTTGCATAAAAGTAAGAGGGCACTAAATAACAAGCATTCTTGAAAAAATCGGGATTTTGACCAAACTTAATTTTTTCTAGAGGTTATGAAGGGGTGGCAACTATCTAAACTTATGTTAGTGTATACTCAAAAGTATCCTTAATATTACTGTTAAAACAAAACTCATGCACTCCGATTTGCATAAAAGTAAGAGGGCACTAAATAACAAACATTCTTGAAAAAATCGGGATTTTGACCAAACTTAATTTTTTCTAGAGGTTATGAAGGGGTGGCAACTATCTAAACTTATGTTAGCGTATACTCAAAAGTATCCTTTAAATCACTATTAAAACAAAACTCATGCACTCCGATTTGCATAAAAGTAAGAGGGCACTAAATAACGAACATTCTTGAAAAAATCGGGATTTTGACCAAACTTAATTTTTTCTAGAGGTTATGAAGGGGTGGCAACTATCTAAACTTATGTTAGTGTATACTCAAAAGTATCCTTTAAATCACTATTAAAACAAAACTCATGCACTCCGATTTGCATAAAAGTAAGAGGGCACTAAATAACGAACATTCTTGAAAAAATCGGGATTTTGACCAAACTTAATTTTTTCTAGAGGTTATGAAGGGGTAGCAACTATCTAAACTTATGTTAGCGTATACTCAAAAGTATCCTTTAAATCACTTTTAAAACAAAACTCATGCACTCCGATTTGCATAAAAGTAAGAGGGCACTAAATAACGAACATTCTTGAAAAAATCGGGATTTTGACCAAACTTAATTTTTTCTAGAGGTTATGAAGGGGTGGCAACTATCTAAACTTATGTTAGCGTATACTCAAAAGTATCCTTTAAATCACTTTTAAAACAAAACTCATGCACTCCGATTTGCATAAAAGTAAGAGGGCACTAAATAACGAACATTCTTGAAAAAGTCGGGATTTTGACCAAACTTAATTTTTTCTAGAGGTTATGAAGGGGTGGCAACTATCTAAACTTATGTTAGTGTATACTCAAAAGTATCCTTTAAATCACTATTAAAACAAAACTCATGCACTCCGATTTGCATAAAAGTAAGAGGGCACTAAATAACGAACATTCTTGAAAAAATCGGGATTTTGACCAAACTTAATTTTTTCTAGAGGTTATGAAGGGGTGGCAACTATCTAAACTTATGTTAGTGTATACTCAAAAGTATCCTTTAAATCACTATTAAAACAAAACTCATGCACTCCGATTTGCATAAAAGTAAGAGGGCACTAAATAACGAACATTCTTGAAAAAATCGGGATTTTGACCAAACTTAATTTTTTCTAGAGGTTATGAAGGGGTAGCAACTATCTAAACTTATGTTAGCGTATACTCAAAAGTATCCTTTAAATCACTTTTAAAACAAAACTCATGCACTCCGATTTGCATAAAAGTAAGAGGGCACTAAATAACGAACATTCTTGAAAAAGTCGGGATTTTGACCAAACTTAATTTTTTCTAGAGGTTATGAAGGGGTGGCAACTATCTAAACTTATGTTAGTGTATACTCAAAAGTATCCTTAATATCACTATTAAAACAAAACTCATGCACTCCGATTTGCATAAAAGTAAGAGGGCACTAAATATCGAACATTCTTGAAAAAATCGGGATTTTGACCAAACTTAATTTTTTCTAGAGGTTATGAAGGGGTGGCAACTATCTAAACTTATGTTAGTGTATACTCAAAAGTATCCTTAATATCACTATTAAAACAAAACTCATGCACTCCGATTTGCATAAAAGTAAGAGGGCACTAAATAACAAACATTCTTGAAAAAATCGGGATTTTGACCAAACTTAATTTTTTCTAGAGGTTATGAAGGAGTGGCAACTATCTATACTTATGTTAGTGTATACTCAATAGTATCCTTAATATCACTATTAAAACAAAACTCATGCACTCCGATTTGCATAAAAGTAAGAGAGCACTAAATAACGAACATTCTTGAAAAAATCGGGATTTTGACCAAACTTAATTTTTTTTACAGGTTATGAAGGGGTGGCAACTATCTAAACTTATGTTAGTGTATACTCAAAAGTATCATTAATATCACTATTAAAACAAAACTCATACACTCCGATTTGCATAAAAGTAAGAGAGCATTAAATAACGAACATTCTTGAAAAAATCGGGATTTTGACCAAATTTAATTTTTTCTAAAGGTTACGAAGGGGTGGCATCTATCTAAACTTATGTTAGTGTATACCTAAGAGTGTCCCAAAAATCCCTTATATAACAAAACTCATGCACTCTGATTTGCATAAAAATAGGAGGGCACCAAGTATACAAAATCTGGAAAAAAAATTTGGATTCCATTCAAATTTTATTTTTATTTATGAGATAGAATTTAAATTTATATATATTTAAAAGTATTAAAATATAAGAACTTATTCACTATAAAATATCAGAAATTATGAAAATGAAATAACTAATATTAAACATTAAAAAATATTATTTTTCCTCATGTTTTTTAAGATTAAATTTATTTTTTAATGCATAATAAAGATAAAAATTAGTACTATTACGTAATTTTATACAGATGATGTTCATTTTCTTAGATTTTTAAAAATATCCGGCTGACACAAATAGTAGGCCGGACACGCGGAGCGGTAACTTTATGGCTGGCATTTTATGGATAACTTCACACAAACAAGAAAAAGAACAATATTTTCTATGATATTATAACGTTTCTATCTAGAAACAGTTTAATATTATAAAATTAAAGAAATGGTATATTATTAAAAACATATGTCCTCACGTTACTTATTCCAGAACCCCCAGGAATTGGTTCGTTTTTACTTGCGTCTTTATCTTTAGATTTTGCCGAGTACTTTGCACTTCCGTCACCATACTCACCATCCTTGCCTTTGTTTAAATCCGAATGCTTCTGCTTAAAATGACTGTTAAGATTAGTGGTATTTCCTGAGGTCTTTAAGATTTTTAAGCATATATTGCATCGAGCTTGCCCCTTTGAAATTTTTGTGAAATGTAGCCAAAGTTACTTCTCGGTGGTGCCATTTTAGTATTTTGCAAAACTCGCGCACTCACGACTCGCGAAACTGAATATACTACACGTTTTCTTGCACAAAACCAAAACTAAAAGTAGATTTTTGAGACCAGAGACCACAAAAAAAACACGACGTACTATATCCAATAATCATAGGCCATAGAAGACAAAGGCTAGACACTAGACAATAACCAATAAGATAATTAAGATATTACTTGACTTAACATTACATTTGACAAAAACATGCACACATTATCTCATCTGTCAAAAGATGCTCTTCTTTTCTTCTTCCTTGTTATGGATTTTGCTGCATCACTAAGTCACTGCGTAACCAGGTAAACCGTTACGGTCTGTCTCAAGCACCTCAAAAGTGATAGCGGTAAACGATGAAAGTCACACAAATTGAAATTAAATTATTAGTAAAGTTTTTTATATATCGAAATAAATTATCGACATATTTGTGAAATATATCGATATATACAAAACATCGATATATCGTTGCCATCCCTAGACGGGACGCCTCGACTTTTCCTCTTCTTTCAAGAACGCCAAGCAAGCAACAATAAATTTTGTTAACACCCAAGAAGAAGCAGAAGTTGAAAGGCATTTTTTAGATAATACAACACGAGATGTTGCAGGGCGTTTTGTAGTAAAATTACCTCTAAAGGATAATTATACCGATTTAGGTGAAACTAAAGGTATAGCTTTACGTACTTTGTATTCTGTTGGGAGAAAACTTTCAAAAAATTCCCAGATGTGTGAATTACTTATTGTGAATTTACTTCATTCATGAGAGAATATGAAACCTTGACTCACATGTCTGAAGTCGAGTACAGTGTTGGAAACGATTTATGTTTCTATTTGCCTCATCATTGTGTTGAAAAGGCTGAAAGCACCACTAGTAAATTGCGTGTTGTTTTTAATGGTAGCCAAAAGTCATCAACCAATATAAGTTTAAATGATGTTTTAAAGGTTGGTGCCACTGTTCAACCTGACTTATGTTCCATTCTTTTGAAATTCCGTCATCATGATTATGCGTTGACAGGAGATTTAATCAAAATGTACAGACAAATAAATGTACATCCGGAACACAGAAATTTGCAGCGGATACTGGCGTGAAGATCCTTCATTGCCTGTTAAAGAGTTTTGCCTAAATACGGTAACTTATGGTTTAGCTTCAAGTTCATTTTTAGCCTTTTTGCCTTAAGCAAATTTCTGATGATGTCCGAACCCATAATCCTATTGAAAGTGATTTTATACGCTCAAATTTTTATGTGGATGATTTTCTACTTAGTCACTCTTCTTTAGAGTCTTTAGTTCAAGTAAAAAACAAAATTACTAAAATTTTGTCTAGTTATGGATTTGAAATTAGAAAATTTAAGTCAAATGACTCCCGTGTGTTTTTAGAAGGTAATGATGATTATTCTTTATCAGAATATGTCATATCAGATGAGAATACCACTAAAACATTGGGAATTTCTTGGATACCCATGTCTGATTGTTTTATTTATAAACTTCAACTTGAAGATTCTATGACAAATTCTGTTACCAAAAGATCAATATTGAGTTTCATTTCAAAAATATATGATCCATTGGGATTCCTTGGACCCATAATTATCCGAGCAAAATTAATCATTCAAGAGTTGTGGAAACTTCAGTTATCATGGAATGAAAATTTACCCATAGAATTACATTCCCAATGGTGTGAATATAAGAAACAATTATGATATATTAATACTGTACAAATACCTCGACAAGTTTTAATTAAAGGTGCTAATTTGGTCGAATTACATGGGTTTTCTGACTCTAGTGAGAGTGCTTATGGCTGTAGCGTTTATCTAAGATCTAGTAGTAATGTTGGAGCCATAGATTGTCGTTTGTACTTTGCCAAAACAAGAGTAGCTCCTGTACAGGCAATTAGTATTCCAAGACTTGAGCTCCAAGCTGCAGTGCTCTTAGCTAAATAAGTGAGCAAGTGTTTAAGCACTATTTCCTTTGAGATTCAGAATATATATCTATGGACCGATTCAACCATAGTGTTAGCTTGGTTGTCAAGAGAGCCTAAAACTTGGCAAACTTTTATATGCAATCGTGTCTCTGAAATCCAACAGTTGACCAATATAACTGATTGGAATCATATTTCAACTCATAAAAACCCAGCTGATATATTGTCTAGAGGTTCTCAAACTAACGATTTTTTGTCCAATAGTTTATATTGGAATGGTCCTTCGTTCCTTAAACAGGATAAAGAAAATTTGCCTAAAGCCACCAATATTTCATATTTTTCCAAAAATCCTGTAGATGTTCCCGAATTCAAGAATCAAAATATGAATTTTTTATGTCAGACCGATAACCTGTTTAATTTTGATAAACTTTTTTCTACATTTTCTTCTTTTACTCAATTAATAACAGTTGCGGCCTACGTCTTTAGATTCATAAATCGCTCTAAAGGTCGATATGATATTCAAAATTTTATTGATAATTTTGTGTCAAAGTCTGAATTTTCAAAAACTTCTTTACGTCTAATCAAATTAATTCAAAATTCTGAGTTTGATGCGGACATTTGTCATTTAAGAACCCACCGTGAAGTATTGAAAGGGAGTAAGCTAAAAGCTTTGGCGCCCTTTTTAGACCCTGATGGTATTTTGAGAGTGGGCGGAAGATTAAAGTTTTCTGACTTAAAATACGATTAAAAACATCAAATTTTATTGCCGAAAAAACGTAAATTTACCAGTTTACTAATACATTCCGAGCATTTAAGAGCTTTACACGCCGAAAATCAAGGAACGCTATCACATATACGCCAAAAAATTAAACTCTTGTATAACGATTTGAATAAATTAATTATCAAGAACTGACTAAAGTGTTTACTCATCTTTTAAAATACAGAACAATTACCCAAAGCTAAGCAAGGAGGCATTGCTCAATCCAAAAACAAAACTGCACCACTCTCTTGGAAAAAAATGTAATCTTACCTGAAAAATGGCAGATCTCTATAGGGCTAATTTCACCACTAAACTTTACTACTTATTTGTACTACTGTAATCCACAGGCGGTCGCGTCTCTCGCGGGGGCATTACTTTTCTTGAAATAGGCTACCCATTGCTGATCTGCAGTTAGCTCATCAAAATTTCCCGAAAATGTTTCTCTAAAATCTAGTAAGGTAACATATTCATCAAAAAGTAAATCTTCATTAACTTCGATATGGAAATCTTCGCAAATTTTCAAAAAGTTATTCATATTTGGCTTGTTTTGCAAAGCCATTGCACTAAGTGATTTAAACTTATTATCGTCACCAAAGTTATACCTATAAATTAATTTAAATACGTTTTTAACTACTTTATTGGTTAGTTTATAAAAAATATTTACCATTTCTCCAAGTAGTTTATAATTCTCTCCAAAAATACATCTGCTTCTCGTTTAAACATGGTAACTTTCGTGTGATCATCGCACTTTCTTAATAGAGAAAGCGCTATGGATCCATAAAATTGTTGTTCCTTTTTTAATTTTAATGAGCATCTCAGTGATTGCATAATATTAAATAATTCTATTAATAACGTTTTTTCAGATTCTAACTTAGTTATTGTATTGTGCATCGAATTTCCGATAATAAGTAATAAACCTACAATTAAAAAAAAACGTGTAGCTTAGAAGAACAATACTATTTTATGTAAAGATCTTTATCATAGAAACAACACTCAAAAATTTTCACCAGCAAAAGATTAATACCTTGAAACACAAAACTGGAAAAAACGTTAAAATAACAAATTTTAAGACGTTGAAATAATGAATATGTGCTTACCTAAATAAGCTTCAGCAAGCTCATCTTCAAAAAAAGTTTCCAGTAATGGCGGGGGTCGTTCTTGCGATTGAAAATATGATTTAACGGGACTAAAATGTTTTAAAAGATGTTCAGTGGCAGGAATTAAATAAAGCCATCTTGTTGGAACGGCTCTTAATAAATCAGACCATTCTTCTTCGCAAAAAATGAAAAATTCTTTTAATTCATTCACTTTTTTTGTGCTACTACTAAATTCATTGTAACACTTAATAACTAAAGATTCAACATCATACTTAAGTGCTACTTGCCCGTGCTTCCCGGCATTATGTATGATATGGCAAACACATCCAACAGGAATAATATTTTGATTTAATTTGTCGAGTTCAGTAATAACACTTTGCTTTTTGCCGAAGTTTACGGAAACGTTATCTGCGCAATAAGCCGTAACGTTTAAAATATTTAAGTTAGCTTCTGTCAAACTTTCTACCAAACATTTGGCAATATCTTCTGACTTTTCTGAGGTGGCCGAATAAAATTTCAACAATTTCGTGCAAACAGGGGAAATGTTTTAACATTCCCTTTATTTGACGCATCAGTTGCTATGCAGAATAGCTGATTATTGGCTAAGTCATTTAAATAATATGTTTAGATTCTGGGCCAAAAATGTTTGTAACAATTTTTGTTGCTTTGGTTCTACCACAGGAATAACGTTCGGCAATTTTTGAGTCTTGAAAAATCGTTTTAAATATTTTTTCCGCACAATCAGTTGATAAATAACTATGAGCATGTTTGATAGAGTGAAAAACGAAAGCACATTCTGCTTGAGCGGTTAAATCCAAGTCTAAATTGTTTTTTGAAAAAAAATTATCAATTTTTTTTTCTTGTGAACCTTTAGCCAAATTTTTTTTGTGTTTTTCTGTTTTCATGTGTTTAATTATATCGTTTTCTCCGCCGTGATTTATTGTAAATTGTGATTCACAAATCGTACATTTAGCTTGTAAAATATCTTTTCCCTTAACAATCCAAGAATAAGTTTGGCTCCATTCATTATTAAACTTTACATTCCATTTAGTTTTTTTAACAGAAGGTCCAGCCTCCTCTTGATTTGGATTATTTGTCTCAAATATCGGAAATTTTTTTTCTTGTTCATCATCATCTTGGTCAACACTTATTTGCCCAACCCAATCAATCTCATCACTTGAATCACTACTGCTAGAAAGATCCATATTATGAACCTCAAGAAAACACAACTAATAGAAAGGACGTCGGTAAAATCCATACGTACGATGGCGATAGCCGCGCAAAAATAAAATCCTGACCCGAACGACGCCTCGCTGTCGTTATATAGGAGCGTCTGCGACTATATTATGAGCGTCACCTAGACCTCGCGCGACTGTGTTTTTTGGGATATAAAAGTTCATAACTTTGGCTGTATGGCTAGTGAAACGATGAAATTTGGCATGTGGCCTCTCAATACATTGGGAATGATGGATCCGTAAACAATTTTTTTTTCCGACAGCCGCGACGGAAACAGTTGCGAGTTGAAGTAAAAAAATGGTAAAAAGTCGGATCAAAATCGAGTCAGACGCGATAACTCAAATTTAAAGCCTTTAATCGACCTGAAATTTTCAGGACATAAGGGGTCTTTGGTTATTCATATCTGTATACTTTTTGAGCCAGATCCGTATACAGGGTGATTTATTATAAGCGATCAAAGTTGCGTAAAAAAAAATTCAAAATGGTCCAGAGGCTAAAACATAATTTTTATAAAAAAAGTTTTTCGGCGAAAAGACTTAGTTTTATGAGAGAAATAACATATTTAGAGCTTTTTTTCAAAAAAATTTTAAATTCTTTTTTTCAAAAAAAAAAGAATCTTTTCAAGAAACCTGCGCTTTTCGCCCGTTTCCGTTCGAAAATAAGACCCTTTTTATAATCGAAATTTAACTACTAAAACCAATTGGAATCGGTCCAGAATTGATGTTAATCTGTTCCCAAGGCTTTATACTATGTTTCCATGTACAAATCATAAGGTCAAAACCTTTTTTTATACCTTAAAACATCGTCTGAAAATGGTCGATTTTGACGTCTACGGGCGATTTTAATGCCGACTTTTACAGAAGTTTTGATAGCATGACGTCAACGTGGATGAATCGGCTCGGTCTTGCTTCTTATTTTCATTGATCAAATGCTTAAATTAGCTCAGAATTTCCTGAAATCGGTGTGGAATTATTTTAGAGACACTGGAGAATCCGATTATGTGCATATCTTTTACCAAGTCGCCTTCCTTTAGCCGTGATGATTCGACAAAGTTTTAAAGTTTTAGAGTTTACCGTGTTTTCATGCGACAAAAGGACTCATACATGGCATTTTGGGTGCGGGAGTGTTGGTTTAATGTGGACTATTTATTTATTTTAACACAAAATCTAACTGTGGACTGTGGATCATTGTTATTATTTGAATTGTGAAGAAAACGCAAGCGTTAAAGGTTGGCCTTAATGTGATGTGAGCTTTAATGCAATGAGAATCTAACCTCTACATGTATTATGTAAATAAATAACAATACCAAAAAGGAAAAAACATTGAACTTATAAGTAACAATAAGGTCCAAAATGTTAAAGATTGGCAAATTTCCGCTTAACTAAACGCTGTGTTACACCTTGCAAATAAGTAGATAATCAGTTTTCAGCGTTTCAAGCAAGAGGTGTGTAACCTTAAAAGAGTAAGGAAATTTAACTACAGTTATGTGTTCCTAGTAAAATATGAATATCAAATAGATATCTGTATGGTCTAACAATTAGCGTCCATACAAGGATATCTTAATGTTTTTGCTTCTGACTGGCAACAGGCCACTTGGTCTGAATGCTCAGGTCAGCGAGATGGCAGGCTTTAAAACATCTAAGAGGATAATCGAAGCAGTAGATAGCATCCACTTGTGGCACTATCGATGGGGAGGAATGCAGATTCTGGCAGCAAGATGTTTCAAGTATTGAGTTGATAATAAGGTGGAAGATGGTGGTGAAAACAAGCAGAAAAAGCCAGTCTAAAACTGGAGGACTTTTTTTATCTTATTGTTGTTTAATATTCTATATTACTTAGGTACCAATAGTTTTATAGTTTCCTTATAGAGAAGTATTTATATATTACATAGTTTGGTACATATTCAACAACATATTAGCGATTACTCCACAAACAAAAATGTACATGATCATTTTACGAGAAATAAGTGTGGGGTTTCCTTCTATGGTCCCAAACTCTATAATGCTGTCCCTGCTACCATTAAACTGTTACCTACCAAGTTTTTTACTGCAATATAGATTTACTATAAAACAATATCTATTGAAAAAATGTTTTTTCTCAATACAAGAATTTCTAAATGATGATTTCTCATATATGTAATTATAATATATAACTTTTAGGCTTTAAATCCTTTGATTATTAATAATATTAACACGTTAAGCGCCAGCAAAAAAAATTGCAATTTTCAATTTTGGACTAACCATAAATTTTGAAAGATATCATGATAATAAATACCTTAACATTAGTAATTGTTGAATTATTGACACATTTTTATAAATATTGACAGTTATTGACAGTTGGTCCCATGGGACCAACGCGGTCTGGCGAATGCAAATTTTTAACGCGGGACCGTTGGTCCGCGTGGTGGGAGGTTAGGAGTTATTGCAGCTTAAACAGTTAGAGCTTAAACAATATTATATTTATATTTTACGGTTGTTCTAGCAAGTTTGTTTTTTTCTAGATGTCTGAAAACAAACGTGATAGAAAACGAGCACTAAGGCCCGATGAACTTGAGGCATTAGCTTTGAGGTTGGACATGTCAGATGAAGATTGTAGCAGTTTCTATGACTCTGATGCTGATCCATGTTTTGAGCCGACTGATTCAAGTTCTGAGACTGACTCAGAAGCTGAACGAATTGTTCCAAAGCCACACTCGAAAAAGCTTTGTTTACCAAAACCAACTGAAAGTGAATTTGAACCTTTACCCTCTACGAGTTCAGCTAATTTAACTGAAATTATTCTTCCAGAAAATCAGACTGTTGAGCATTTGTTTCCTGGAAATCCTTGTAAAACTGTTTTACCGTCAGTTGCTGATAATATAACTCAAGTTATTCAACACATTGACAATGATCCTAAAGATACGGTCGATACAGATCAGAATAATGTCAGACATTTGCAAAAGTAATGGGGTCCTCCAACCGGAAATCAGCCAAAACTTGCATTCAATGGAGGCACAGGAGGGGTTGAACCAAACGTAGCAGCCTTGTTAGCACCCGACTGTACCGCTGGTACTGTTTATTCTGCTTTGATTGACGATCGAATTCTACAGATGATCGTCGATCAGACTAATTTATATGCCACCCAACAACTCCTAGGGAACGATGCAGCTCCCGGATCTCGACTTCATTCTTGGAATCCAGTTACCATTCAAGAAGTAAAAACTTTTCTAGGCTTGGTAATGTGGATGGGTCTCGTAAAATTGCCCTCTATAAGAGATTATTGGAGCCAAGACCCATTATATCATGTTCAATTTGCAAGAACAAAAATGACCAGAAACAGATTTGAACTAATTTTAAAGATGTTTCACTTTGCAGATAACTCCGCTTGTATACCAGGAGATCGTCTGCATAAAATCCAACCTTTAGTAGATATATTGGTTGAAAATTTCCAAGCACTTTACATACCAGGGGAGTATATGTGTGTGGACGAGACCATGGTCCCATTCAGGGGACGGCTTATTATGAGACAATACATGAAACAAAAACGGCACCGATATGGAATCAAACTATTTAAGCTGTGTGCTGGAATGGGTTACACCTACAACCTAAAAGTTTATTGCGGTAAAAATTTAGAAATAGAAAAAACTGTACCAACGGACATCGTTTTATCTTTGGGAAATAATTTACTGCACGAAGGTCGTACTATGTGCACTGATAATTGGTATACTAACCTAGATTTAGCTAATAAACTCTTAGATGCGAATACACATTTGATGGGAACTTTGCGCTCTAATCGAAAGGGTTTGCCTAAGAGTGTCGTAACAAAAAAATTAAAAAAAGGTGAAATTATTGCTGAAGAAAATCACAGAGGAATTACGGTTCTAAACTGGAAAGATCAGCGCAATGTTCTTATGTTATCTACGAGACATTCCAGTGAAATAGTTGAAGTTGGATGCAGAGGAGGAACCAAAGTCAAACCAAAAATGATAATCGACTATAATGCTGCAAAATCATCAGTCGATTTATCGGACCAAATGGGCGCCTATAGCAATCCTTTACGTAAAACCATAAAGTGGTATCGTAAGTTGGCATTTGAACTTTTGCTTACTACTTCTGTAGTAAATGCACATATAATTTACAAAGAAATTTTGGCCTCAAAATATATCCATCGTTGATTTCAAAAAGGAACTGGTTCGTCATCTAACTGAGGTAGTTGATAATGGTGATCGTGAACTATCAATTGATATTTCTAAAACCAGGCAACATGAATTAAAAGCCAAAGAAGGAAAAAAACATGAAGTAAGACGCATGTGCGTAAACTGTTACAAAGAATTATCCCAAAAAGAAGGTAGGAAGGCAGCACAAAATAAAACAAAAAAAGTTATTACTTTTTGTCAATCATGTGATGGAGAGCCCTTTATGTGTCTCAATTGTTTCAATAAGCTTCACAAAAAAAATTAAAACGTGATGTGTTTATTGTTAGCTTTGATAAATAAAACATTTTGTACAAAAATATTTTTATATACATACCTGTCATTTATAATGGACCACATAGGTAACCCGAAAACAAAAATCATACCCCGCATATTTTTTGCAGTCTATATGACCGCGACGGTCCTTTTTAATGATTTAAAGCATATAAAAGGGGACCTACGGACAGTAAGCGATGTTCAAATTTATAACACATTGTAGGTCCCATCGGACCAACAAGGTCAGTTCTGACCCAAATGCCGTAGGTCCCATGGGACCGTCATGGCGCTGAACGTGTTAAGAAGTGGAAAGATTTTCTCTGTGACATATGTGAGCACCTTTGTGTATATGGCATTAATAAATTATGTTTATGTTTAATTTAGGTGTAAGAACAGCTATTTTTGTTAAATCTCTCTTTTCTATTGCATAAAGTGATATGTAACTGTAACATAAGTTCATGAAACAAATTATTTAACTGTGGTAAATTCAACTGTGGTGATTTATTTTTTCTACCTAAATGATTGAAATAATATAGCGGGTTGGGTTGGGTTAGAAGGGCAGAAAAAACTTATAAACTTACTGGTTTTTCATCTAAACATTACAGCTACGTGGTGTTAGAGTCTGATAATGATGGGTGAACTCATCGAAACACATAAACTTGGAATATTTAAGAGAATTGGGTAAGTATTCATGTTCTTTTTCTACTGGAAAATAAAATTGTAAAATATCTAACAATATCTAACATTAATCTAACAAAAATATTATAAATGTTTTAACATATTTAATTGACCGAGAGCATTATGAAAAACTAAAAGATATATGTGTGCTTCAAGGGTTAGTCCTTGGATTTTTGTTGTCCTCCCTTTCAGCTAGTGTACGAATTTGGAAACCAGATATGTTTGCTGTTCTGCAAGACATTGTAACATATTAATAACCTAAGTACATATCTTAAAAGACTTTCTAAATAAATTAAAAACCTTGATTAAACAAGATGTATTATGATTAGGCAAAAGAATAAACCAGTTCTTAAGTTAAGTATGTAAGAATATTCAGGTATAAATACTGTCTATGAAATATTTCAGATTAAGTGTATGTACAAATTTAAACTGATCGCCACTTATAAACAGTAGCTCTTAGAAAACTGTCTCAATCATATCTGCATTATATGAGAGTAAAGATTGTTTGCCTAAAAAGTGTAAATTTTAATTGTATGTTTTAAAATGTAAACTATTTATTATAGTCATTTTGATGAAAATTAAAGATACATATGTATAAAATGGATAATAACTGTATGCTAATGACTGCAAAGTAATATGGAGCAAATTTGGTTTATGCCTTAAGGAATGGAATCTTGAATAAAACTCAACCTTTATTATAAATAATTTTTCTCTTTAAAGTTGTTAAAACAATAAACAGGTTATGGAATATAAACATGAAATAAGTTTTATTTTCTACCCAACAATAGGGTTTTTAGGTCCAATTGAAAGATTCTTGTGCCTTTTTGCCTATTCAAGATTTGAAACATAAAAGTATATATAATTACATATGTATATTTCATTCAAATAACATTAAGTATATAAATTAATAAATTATAAATGCATCCAACTTCTGGTGAAAAAATTCAGTATTAAGTGAAACTTTATTGAAATATTGCTCCGTATTATTCACAACAAAAAAGTTGATTGTCTACAGTGTGTGTCACAGTTCAGTTGTTAGATTCCTGTTTACTTCTAATTTTTATTTCCTTCCTCATACGACTGCACCTACTCCATCAAACACATTTCATGATCTCTGGGGAATCCTAACATACTTCATGTAGCTTATTTATTTCTGGTTGTATAGTCTAATCACCGGTTAAAACAGGCAATTCTTTCTGGTTTACAACTAATGGGTACTATAGCCCTTGAATTGTTGAGCAGGATGAAAACAAATCATACTTCGTAATCATTCTAGGTACAAAAAAGGCCAAACAGGTAAAATATATATAAACTTGAATGAAAATATGAAATTTTAATCAGTCTTATTTAGCAGTCATTCTTTTTTTCATACATATTTCCATACTATAAGCTGTAAAATTGATATAATAAAATAAAATTAAGTGAAAAATAAAAGTGATAAAATACATATATGTATGCATGTAGCATGTGTGTGAAGCTACGTCCAACGATATTTAGCAACCAAAATCGAGAACGCAGCATATGTCGGTTTGGCCAGCAACCAAATTATAGTCCGTGCTCCCTGTTATTTAATCAATATGATGGTCGGAAATGTCTAACGGATTTTAATAATTAAAAAGGGCCCTCAAGGTATGATTTGAGCCAAGCATAAGATGCACCCCGGAAGCCATATTTCTTAAGCTTTGACAGCAGTATTCCTAGAGAAAGTCTTACTTTGACTCCAACAATATGCTGTTAAAATATTTGCACCAAATTTTGTAACACCTTATTTAATATATATTATAATATTTGAAATTTGATGAAAATATAATTTTCTTTTAAATTAATAAATCCTTGCGTTTGATACTGTGAGAGCCCCCAACTACTTCAAATAACATTGAAGATACAAATAGAAAATGTCATTAAAACCGCAGTAATTTCTTTTAATACTGTTTACATTGACATAAAAACTTATTCATAAAATCTTATAATCATTATAATAAAATAATCTAAACAGTAAAATGTCGTCAGAAGCGACGGTGCTTAAATGTCGCCGTTGCGAATCGTTCTATTCACTTAGAAGCACCTTAAAACCACAGGTACAAAGTCAGCTTTGATTTATGACAAACAAAAACAAAATAGTATCGGTCAGCAACCGGCATATCAACAAACGTCAAACGTCCATTTTATATTCCGTTTTTGCATCGAAGAGTTCTTTTGTGCTAATTTTGCGGAATATTCGAAGTGATATAAACAGTTTTTAGAGCGGTGTGAAGTTAGCTACCAATAAGTTAGCTGAAAAAAGCCGATGTCACCCGAACGTCCAGTGGCGTCGGGTACAGCAGTATTAAAGCAAACAAATTTGTTTTTATGGGTTTTTACTTTAAGTTTTGCCTTTGGGATTAAAAGCTTTAAGAAAATTTGTTTAATTTATTTACCAAAATAGCAAACCATCCAAATAGATTCTGTTTATCTTTTATAACACCATTTCACATCTGAAATGGTGTAGTAAAACATAAAAATATTTCTTGAAAGTCCCTTATAATGCAGTTTTTTTTATACCGTGGTAATAACATATATACATTTGAAGTTACCACAGGAACCAGAACGTCACAGAAATTGGAATACATATTATATTAGTAATAAAATTGCAACTATACAATATATGACTATGCAAGGGTTTTTTTTAATTTTATTTCTCTAAATTACTAAATTTTTAATGGTTTCACATAGAATCTCGTTATTTTTTATTGAATCCTAAAATTGTTTCACCCTAAATTAATGATATGTGATAGTGGAAGATTTTCCCTTAATTTTAATACCAAAAACAACTACCACACCCCTTTCAGATATTCGCTAGAGGCGATCAGAAAAATTGTAATACTGATAATAAAAAAAATGTTTTTATCGAACCCTAAAATTGTTTCACCACAAATTAAAGATATGTGATAGCGGAAGATTTTCCCTTAATTTTAATGCCAAAAACAACCCCCACACCCCCTTCAGATATTCGCTAGAGGTGCGAAGAAAAATTGTAATATTTGGACTCTAATAATAAAAAAAATATTTTTATCGAACCCTAAAATTGTTTCACCCTAAATTGAAGATATGTGATAGTGGAAGATTTTCCCTTAATTTTAATACCAAAAACAACCCCCACACCCTCTTCAGATATTCGCTATAGGCGATCAGAAAAATTGTAATATTTGGACTCTAATAATTAAAAAAATGTTTTTATCGAACCCTAAAATGGTTTCACCCTAAATTGAAGATATGTAATAACAGAAGATTTTCCCTTAATTTTAATACCAAAAACAACCCCTCCACCCCCCTTCAGATATTCGCTAGAGGTGCGAAGAAAAATTGTAATATTTGGAATTATATTACATTATATTCGTAAAGTACGCTCCTGGGTACAGCCAGGGGAGATTAAATCAGAGCACAGTATAAAGAAAAACCAGCAGTAACACTCTCGCCTCATTCCAAAAATAAATGTTGACCTCGCTTATGTCACTTCGGTTTAAAAGTCGTAGGATTAACAATATTTACATATATATTATTTAGTTGGGCCCTAAATTTGTGTTGGGCCCATATTTGTGTTGGACCTATATTTGTGTTCTGTGGTTGGGCCGTCGATTGGGCGCAACGTTGTAGGACACAAACCCTTAAAGGGGTTTATATTCTGTGGTTGTAGTTGTAGGATTAGTTTTGTAAAATATGCTCTGTATAGGTATTATGTGAATATAAATAATGAAATTTAATTATTTTTGGATAAGTAGGTTTTATAATTATTTTTATTAGTTTACACTCTACTTTTAGATCCGTTGCATGCTTAAACCCAGAATTGTCTTGCGCGGCAAAATGCGCAGATCCGTAAAAATGAAGGAGTTATAGTTGCCTCCATATTTCTAATATTTTGGTCACCTGTTAAAAAAAAGCAGCTTGCCACATGTCAAACAATGTAAATAGCAGGCGGCAAGCATTGTTTGACATGTGGCAAGCTGGTTTTTTAGCAGGTGACCAAAATATTAGAAATATGGAGGCAAGTTTATATTGCTGGTATTTCTTTATACTGCGTTCAGAGCCATAGTAATGTTTGCGCCGTTGCCAACAATTTGTTTTACCTTTATTCACACTCACAAGTTTATAAAAAATTGAAAACTTTATATATATCGCCTTCCCATATTATAAATTTAATTAAGAAATTGTTATTATAAGGCTATCCATTTTCCTACAAAAAATAAAACGAGGCAAGCTTTAATAAGAAACTTACTCATCTAAGGTTCTTCATTGATTCTTTTAATAAAAGGATATGTAATTTTTTTAGTTTTAACGATATAATAAACTACCTAATAAATCTTTAAATCTTATATTAATAATAAATAGGTACATGGATAAAATATACATGATATACAAAAAAAAATTGCCGTATGATATATATTTAAATGCGTGTATATTATAATATGTACAATTAAATAACTTAAAAAGTCATAAATATAGGAAGATATTAAACATATTTATAAAAACTTAAAAATTATTTGCCCTGTTTTATTTACTTTTTTACATAATTTCTTACATATTTTACATAATTCTACTTAATTTTTCGTTTAAAAAATTATACTTGTCTCAACGTATTATTATAAATTTAGTTACTTTTAGTCGGTGGTGAAAATATTTAAGCCAAAAATGGAATATTCAAATTATTAGTTTTAGAAATAGTCCCAAGTCTTACTAAAATAACAAAGAATTTGGGGAACATAAACCAAAGTACAAAACCAGCATAGATGATCATATTTTATTCGTTTTACTTTTGCAAGTCGTAGAACAGGTAGTTTTATAAACGACGGGCACTTTATTGATAAACATGGGCAAAATAGGACAAAAAATGGAGGCCCTAAATTTCCTTGGGCCAACGTCTTAAGCCTGTAAGCCTACCTTGTTTGTAAAGATTGTAATTTGACCAATACTCTAACCTATTTGGCGTCGGAAAAGATAGAAATGAAGTTGGAGGTCGAAAAATTGTTCCTTGGGTTATGCAACGTCTAGGTCTATAATAAATATATTTTTTACATTTTTATTAAAAATTTAAAATATCTTGAACATCTCTTATTTCCGGGTTTTTAAAAGAACCACTTTTGGCATTTGAACAAAGTCTACAACAATGCATTTCCTTTTGTTCAAAATGTCGATTACATATAAATCGATAACATAAAGTGCACCTTATTGGTTCAGGATCACTAAATTTTTGTTGATCGCCACAAATTATGCAACATTTTGTCATTAATAGTTTTAAAAAATTCCATCATGTCTTGAGTTTTCCAAATTTGAAAAATAAAATAAATCACAAAAACTCCACAGTTATAAGAATCTGATTGCCGAGGATAAGCCAGATTATTTGCCAAGTGCCATTTTCTTAAATTTAATTTTCTCTAATCAGGAATGCTTCTGTCCCAATCTTGGATTAAATTAATTAACCTTTTAAATATATCAGACGAAAAACAATGAAAAACACAAAGTCACGGTCTCACAACATTTACTTAAAGCTACACGTGTTTCGCTCTATTCAGAGCATCATCAGGCCTTAAAAAGCCACTAACGTTGACAAAACAGTAAATAAACATGAGCTTTATTTACTGTTGTGAGCGAGAGGTAGCCATTTTAACTTCATTGCTGTTGTTTCTAATATTTTCTTCAAAAACTAATTTTGCGGGATCTAAATCAAATGGCGGGGGTGATTTAACAGGGATCTGTGAGGTAGAATGTAAAATTTGATATGATGTAAAAATTGAAGATAGCTTATTATTAGATGATATGGAAACGGTTGGAAACGACTTAGTACTTGTTACACTTATTTTCATAGGTTGAGATGGTGATGGAGAGCAAACAACATTTGTGGAAGAAATTAAATCTATTACCTGAGCACTACCTATCGGACTAGTTACATATATTGCAGAAGTGGAAGGTCGAACAGAAACAGATATTTTGGTAAGAAGAGTTTTAGACGATGCCAATGTGGATTCCGAATAAGTAGGATGAATTGTATCTATAGAAGAAACTGCAGTGCTTGAAGATATTGCTGGCAAATTAAGTATATGTCTTACAGTGAACTTTTTATTAACAATTCTTCTTTTTTTCTTCCATTTTTCTTGAGTCAAATTTTCATTAGTCGGATCTATTCGAACGATTTTTGTTAATTCATTTTTTGGAATATTTAAACAGATCTCCTTATGTACAAATAAAATGTTTTCTCTATTTTTTCTCAAAAATCTTGATGCCTTCATATTTTTTTCTCCATTTAAAATATTGTTTTTTAAATTTCCAAAATAATTTTCAGCATAAGTATTTGTAAAAGCTTTATTTCTTTCTGCTTTTTTTTTTATTTGTCCATAATGGCAAAAATGGTATATATTTATTTAAAATAAGATCTAAAATTAGTTTATTCTGATATTTATTAGGAGATAAATTTAAAATTGTGACGTTCGCCGGTGAACACGTTAATGTTGGTAGAAGTTTAAAATGTTTATAAAAAGAATTATTTTTTAAAAGCTTTTTATCTGCTGAAAATAATAATTGAGTAGGTGTGCCAAATATTTCAAGGTCTATGTATAAAAATTCGTCCAGATTGATTAATTTATCAGTTTCATCAAAATATTTTTTTGCATTGGCGGTATTGGTGGTTTCGAAAGGTTCTGTTAGTAAAAAAGATAATTTAACGAACCAAATTTCAAGGTCTTTAATATTCTCCATAAAGACGGCTTGCGCTATAGCTTCTTTAAAAAAACTTCTTATACAGGGATCTTGAAAATGGTCGTCAATAATTTTTGATACCATTTTTATGAAATGTGCACAGTAATAAGTTCCTCCGGGATATACAAAGTACTTTTAGTCACCAGCTCATAAGTTTTCTCAATATAATCAAGTAAGGACATGCCATTGCAAGATTTTACAATTGCGTGTAAATTAGCAAGACTAAAATCTGAAACCACCCCTTGAAAAGTAGGCCATTTATTCCGTTCTTCGCAAAATGTTTTAAATTCAAAAAAAAGTTGAAAAATAGTTTTTGAATAGTGTTCCGCCGATACCATTTCAAAAATAGGAACTATTTGACCGTTGTACGTGGGTATAACTCCGGAATACAAAAACACACGTTTTTTAACCATCTCAGATTTTCTAACTACAGTTCCGGTGGCGTCAAAAAATATAAAAGGTAGTTTATTATGGTGTGATATAGATTTTAAAAGGATTTCAAGCTGCTCTTTGCTATAACACTTTATATTAAAAGGAACTAAAACTTGCTGAATATACTCTTTATGTTCAAAGTGCATTTTTATTATGTCTACAATGTCATCCCTATCCCTGTCCCAAGTAGACATGGCCTCAGATTGAACTTTTCTTAGAGTAGTGTCAGATGGTAGTCCTTGCAAATTTCCTTCAAGAGCAATTTTACTGTCTAGCTCATGCACCAATTTTTTTCTTTTTAAATTTGAAGGTTTTGCAGTCAATAGTTTTCTTTTAAAAATTCGTCTTTCTACGCCTCTAATTTGGCGGCAAATAGGTTTTGGGTGACAATAATCTAGACTCGACGAATAAACTGTTACGTTCTTAAAATCGTTAATTTTAAAAATGACTTTTTTTACACCCGTGTTGATTATTTGCACACTCGCCATAAACTTTTATGCAGGTTTTTAGATATTTGTGCGATTTAAACACTAAAGTACAAACATTGTTTATACAATGCTCAAATTTTCTTAAAAAAAAAGAATTTGTAATAATTTTGATTCAGTTTACAATTCTCCAAAAACACAAATTTTTTCTCGTTTTCATTAATTTCAAAAGAACCTTCCAAGTATAATGCATTTTCGACAAGTTAATTTTACAGAATAGGTTTCTAAATTTTTTGAATTTAAAGGCATCACCTGAATAGAAGATCTTTTCTTTTTTATCATGTTTTCAAGTTCATGTGGAATTTCAAATGATTCTGGAGTAATATTAAATTGTTTGCTGACATTACTACTTAATTTAGATAGTGACATGGACTTCTTTGTGAACAAAACGGACGGACCGTCGCTGTCAATAACACTTACTTTACAATTTTTAAAATCTTAAGAATCATTAGTATCTGTGAGGTAGTGGACATTGGGTGTATCTGTTGATGTCTGAATCAAATTTTTCGTATTTGGGTTCTGAACGGGCTGCTCTACTTCGGGTCGTATAGGCGTTGATGCATTGAGTGGTATAAGTAATGGTGCACCAGACAGCCTAATTCCATTAGTCTTGTAAATCTAAAATTTATTTTAGATTTATGTGCAGATATGTTTAAATATTTATATAAGGCGATGAGAAAAAGACAGAGAGTTGAGAAACTTACATCAAGTTGTGTTATTATTTTGCCATTTTCGAAAATGTCTTTGCAGTTATCTCCATTAATGGCAATATTTTCTGCAGTATGTAACTGCTCTTCAAAAGATGAGATATTATCGCCTTGCGACTAAAAATATAATATATCATTAAAAGACAATATATTTGATGCAATAACCTTCTATTTCTGTTGTACATAAAAACAGCGTTCCAAAATTTAAAATATCATATTATAAAAGAATTCTAACATTTATGGCTCCTATATATAATTATATTGTCTAGGGCTACATACACAAAGTCCACCTTGTAATTCTTCTTTTGTGACAATAGCTATTGGCCGGTTTTGAATATTCTTATCACCGCAATAAATGTTGTTGGAAGGTTGACTTTTAATATCTCGTTGCGACTAAAAATGGAAATTACAGATATTTGGCATAGTATTTACTTAAAATTATATACAATAATTTTCAGTAAGACATAAATGAGAAACATATACAGAGTAAAAAAAATTTGTGGAAAAAAATATGTGTTGTCTTTTGCATTCGAATCTCTAGCCAAAACAAACTTTTGGGCGACCTATTTTTCAACTGGCGCGAGGCCGGTTGGAGTAAGTGTAACAACTTTAGTAATGAATGAACTGAAATATGTAAATCTTAGTTACTCTGGATTGCCTAATTCAACTGGTCAAATTGTTTAAGAATTTTTTCCCGAAAAATTAACCGCGAGAATTCATCATGAGATGAATATGAATGACAACCCTGTATATAAATGACATTTATGCCCTTTTTACCAAAAGTTCATATCTCTTTAGTGCCATGTAAACACGTATCTGTTTTTATAAATTCTTCCATTTAGGCCTAATTTTTGACAAAGGTTTTTGTAAAATCCAAACTTGTCCGATCTACATCCAGATGCTATTTGCTCCATTAGAGGATTTACCGCAACGAGTAGTTCCCATAAATGATCTCTGGACCATGCCTCGCTTCTAAAGTTTTTCATGTCTCTAATTCTCCAGAAAAGACCACAATCTAGACACAAAAATTTAAAAAACATAAAATTATTGAGTATGCAAAGTTTTTTTCAACTTGCAAATTATTGTTGCAGCATCCAAAAATGATACAGGGTGTTAATTAAGTAGGAACAGGGTAATTTTTTAATATTTTACCTTCCTCCTAACCTTTTTGGGCCACTCTGTAGAAAAAAATGGTAAAGGTGAAAGTTGTTTGGTAAGACATGTAGCTTAAGGTATACCTACAAGGTGTTTTTATATATATTTTTGTCCTTATACACTTTTTACAGCACCTTGTATACTAGAAACTATATTTCTCAAAAACTATACAATTCAGACCTAACAACTTTAGCTTTACCATTTTTTTCTATAGGGTAATCGAAACAAATTAAGAGGGAGTGGTAAAATATAAAAAATGATCCTGTATATATATCATTATTTATAATTATACATATTTAAACTATAAACCGCTCCAATAGATGCGGCGAACGGTAAACGACTGGGCCAGTGTTGCCAGATGATTGGGTGAGAATTATGGTACATTCTGGCCGAAATTATGGAATTTTGTACAAAATTATGGTACAATCATACAATTCTGTCAGTACACAACCTTTTCCTATGTATGACGTCACGTCACAGTCGCGCCGTCGCCAAACTTATAAAATGTGTTACATTTTGTTGATAATGAATTATGAATTTAATCAAATTTCCTATTCTGATCATTTCTTTTAATTAAAAGAACGATTTCTAGTAGAAATAAAATACTTTTTTAACAAAGATAGTAATTTATTGAAAAATGAACAAAACATTGCACTCAAAATCTAAATTAAAAATAGATAAACATTAACATAAATACATATAAAATTTGTATATTGTAATATTTGTATTTGTAATTTTAACCAACCCTCAAACGACTTATCTAATTCCCAATCCTTTCGATAGCTTTGGGGTCTATTTGCTCGTCTATTTTTATTTCCAAACTTAACTTGTTTTAAGTTTCGTTCACTATTATCATCTTCGGATTCAGAATCAGAAATATTTATATGTTTTCGTTTTAAGCCGGAGTTGGAGGTCATAATCTTATAATAATTATTGAAGCTTTATTCTTTAGTTCTATTTCACCCCCAACCCCCAACAGCCAAAAGCAAACAAAAATAATAACAAAACAACTTAACCCCAAATAATAAAAACAAATGACAGACTGTTGACGTTGACGTTTAGAAGGGTTGTGTCTTAATGTAGTTTTGTGTTTAGTGGGATTTTTCATGTACATTTCATATCATGTGCATTTTACTGCGAAATTGTTCATATCATATTAATTTAAAAAATAATCATAGAAATTTATAAAACCCAAAAAAAAAACAAAATTATGGTACAACTATGGTACATTTCTGATTATGGTACAAATTATGGAGCAAGCAAAAAATTTTGCAAAATTATGGTACAATTCCATAATTATGGTACGTCTGGCAACACTGCTGGGCGGTAAGCGGTATATTACAAGTGCCGAACGCACTTGTAATACAAAACTTAGCCGCGGCCTAAAGAGTGGTTTTTTTTGGGTGATTCTAAGATAAAAATTTATAAAAAATGAATATTTGTATGAAAACATCACCGATTAATATTCGTTAATATATATACGTTTTCAAGATACAAGCTGTCAAACCCTTTTTCACAAAATAGTTTTAATTAACACATCTTGTTACTAAAATTAAATTAATAAAATTGTAAAAAATAAACTTACCTTATAAATCAGATGATTCAATTATTTAACATCACAACACAATTACAAGTAGACGCTTTGCGTCTACTTTGGTCCATAGGGACCAGTAGAAATTTTTAAAATTTTTGTCAGTACTACAAAAAAAAATCTTCACAATTATCCAAGGAGTGCCCTAAACACGCAGTGGGGAAGAGACCTGCCATATCCTCATAAGGCTCTGAGTTCAAACCTTAGCCTCGGCATGGTGCTCCACCCAACTTTTTCTTTTTTTAGTACTTCGAAAAAATTAACATCTATAGTAAATCCAAAAATCTCATCCATTATTCTCTAAGAGACCAACATACAAAATTGACGAAAAACACAAAGTCACGCACATGTAACAATCACACAACATCACACAACATGTAATTAAACGGGCTACACGAAGCCATCCGCACACTTATGCTGTAACTGATGATGCTCTAACTAGAGCGAAACACGTGTAGCCCGTTTAATTACATGTTGTGAGACCGTGACTTTGTGTTTTTCTTTGTTTTTCGTCAATCTATAGTAAATACAGAGAGAAAAGGGAAGGTCTTATTATATATTATAATCAGAAATAAATTTCATTGAAATATTACTTACTTATTTCGTTTAGTAGAAAATATTCTCAAAACTTGCATATATCAAAATTATGTCAAGGTTTTAAAATGAATCGGTAATAAAATCGTAAATGAGATCAACATTGGAAATATTTAAAAAAAAGTTGCTTTGGTCCGATTGAAAAAAGTACTATACTACCAAATAGTTACATCTATTCGGTGGCAATTAAGTTATAAAATTCTGTCTATTAATAATTTTAATAATATAAAGTGTACCCTTTAACTCTCAGCCATTATTTACAATTTAATTGTTAATTATGCCTAAAAAAACGAATTGACAACTTTGGTATTGTTTCGTATAAACAGCTTAATTCCTTTATGTAAAGCCACCTTAACATGTTTTTGCATAATTCTGACTCACGTTGGTTGCTATCGGGCTTAAGCCATAAAAATCGAAGAAAAAAAGAAGAAGACGCCCACTTTCACTTGTCATTTCAATGTCACTTTCCGGCTCACAAGCATAAACGCCACCGGCAACACCGGTATGAAGGTTGAATGTGGCGGGGCGGAATAGTCTGCCACCCAAGATGGCCGATTGATTGATTGTCTATTTTTGACGTACATCAAATATGACAATAGTGACATTTTAACTGTCGTATTTGACGATTGTCTTTTTTAAGTATTCTTTGGGTGGAAAACAAGCCAAGCCTCATGATTTTCTTCCAATTTAAAGTTTTTAAGTAATTTTACAGCTTTTTGTAGTTTTTTTGAGTTCTGGGTTGATACATTATTTTACAAACGTGCCAACATCGAATCATCGTGCAACTACATAGAGCAGGAGACAGGTAGATTTCAATTATGACATACCTAAGTGTTTTCTAATAATGTTTAGGTGTATCTTGGATGTATTATCATTTTCCAGGATATAATTATAGATTTAAGCCTATTTTGGACATATCTATGTCACTGTTCTCAATTTAACTTTTTTTTTACAATTCAGTTTTAATTCTTGAACCTTCACTGGGAAAATATGAAGTATTTCCTTTTCCTTGTCTTCATCTAGATTAAGATATTCACAAATATTCTTTATTCACTAGTTTATATATGAGGAATTGCCCAGACAGTCACAGAAATCATACATTTTTTTAATTGCCACTGAATCCATCCTTACAAAAATCTTGTCTGTCATGTAAGTCCGACTAAAAATGTTTGCTCCAAACACTTCTGGTTCTTAAGTAGAAATGATATTCACATGGAGTATAAACAGAATACCTATTTGTTCAATTTAACAAAAACAGATTGACATATACTTCTCAAAAACTGATTTCCCTAATCGACTTAATCCACCTTAAGTTATACACATTTATGGATGGATAGCCATGGTCATTTAGTCAATTTAGAGAAAAAGTTTTGGTTGGTTTATAAATATTTAAAGTACAAAATCAAAAGCCAACTTCAAAACCACAACAACAATCTTTAAGTGTTGGTCATTCTAAAAAACAGAAAAATATTTGACAATCTAAAATGCCTTTAAAAAAACAAAAATCCTGAATATCCTCATTTAATACTCATGATCCTACACCTACACAATCAGAATAATTTTGTTTTTTAACTTTTTAATAATAATAATAATAATGTCTTTATAAAAATTTACAATTGGTAAATTCTAAACGGCAAAGTTGAAGCTTACTTCCTAGCTTAACCATACAAATCAGCTTGAGGTTAGATATTACAAAGAATTTCAAAATGTATCTTAAATAATTGCATAGTTACAAAATATTAAGTTCTAACTGCCTATATGCACAACCAATTAACATTACAACGTTTGATAACCACACAGACTTATGAAATTTACAATAAGTTAAAGAATAGATATTTAACAACACTCTAGGCTAACAGAGATCAGTAATATAACTGCTTTTTTTTCGCTTAAATATAGAAGGTGAAATATATTTTAACTCAGGAGGAATTTTATTATATTGCAGATTAATACAGTAACTAAAGCTCCTCTCAAATAAAACAGTTTTATGAAGAGGAGGTGTAATAAAATGTTTATTTCTTAAATCCAAAACATGAGCGTCATATCTAAACTTAATTTTCTGATAAAGGTAATTAGGACATTTTTTAAAGACAATTTTATTAAAGAGAACAAGACTATGTAGTAACCTCCTTTCACTCATATTTAGCCATCTCATCAAGCGTAACTCACTACTCTTTAGCGACATCTAGGGTGGATATGCTGAATCAACTCATCAATTAATTCACTGTCGTACTGATGAAAGTTATGGCATATTCACCAAAGTATGCAGATAATCGCTGAATTTAAAATAATTTCATTTGCGTTTTCAAATTATGCTTCAAATTCAAAACTTCTTTTTTTACCTTAAAGGCCATTCAAAACTTAGTAGAAAAGTTTAATAAGTAAATTTTCCACGATTTATACGTGCCACAAGATAAAGGGAAAATAGGGTCCCATTTATTAGGGTATTGGGATAAGTCAACCGGGTTTATATGTCGATTTTTTTTATTTTGAAAAGCAATTGTAATAAAATATGAAAAGAATTAACAGGAGGAGAGTAAGAAATAAAATAAACCATAAACGAATTGAATCGAAGCTATAGAAGCCGAGATATAAGTAAAAATGTGGGAAAAACAAAAGAAAACTGTCTTTTTCCACTGTACCATTTTTTTTTCCTAAAATGATTATTGGCAAATATTGAAGTAAGCCCTAAACTAACAATTTCCAGTAAAAAGACCAATTAAAAAAATATTTTTTTTTTGGTCGAAAATCGAAAGGGAAACAAAAATAAATCGAAAAAAAAATCGAAACCCACGAAAATTTTCAAAAAAATGATTTTTATTTTTGTCTAAATTAACTGCAAATTTGACAACTTTTTGTTTCAAATAAAAGTTCTCAGGAATTTTACGAGGTATCCGCATGTCAAAATAAATCGGTTCTAACTATCATAGAATCGGAGAAAATTGAAAAAAACTATAAAACATAAATATTGAATTATCATGAGCCCTATGGAAAAATGACCATTTTTTCAAAATATGCTCCGAATTCAAAATTTCTTTTTTTCTGGTTAAAGACCATTCAAAAACTAGTAAAAAAGCCTTATGACAAAATTTTCCAGGATTTATACGAGTGCCACAATATAAAGAGAAAGATTGGGTCCCATAAGAATTAATATTTGGGGATAAGAAAACCGGGTTTTTTCGGGTTTTTTTGATTTGTCAGTTTTATTTTTGAGAGGTAATAGTAATTAGATATAAAAAGAATTGACAGGAGAAGAATAAGGAATAAAAGAAACCATAAACGAATTGAATCGAAGCTATAGAAGCCGAGATATAAGTAAAAATGTGGAAAAAACAAAAGAAAACTGTTTTTTTCCACTGTACCATATTTTTTTCCTAAAATGATTATTGGCAAATTCTGAAGTAAGTCCTAAACTAACAATTTCCAGTAAAAAAACCCATTAAGAAAATAATTTTTTTTTTGGTCGAAAATCGAAAGGGGACCCACGAAAAATTTCAAAAAAATGAATTTTATTTTTTTTTAAATTAACTGTAAGTCTGAGAACTTTTTGCTTTCAACAAAAGTTCTTAGGAATATTTCGAGGTATCCGTACGTCAAAACGAACCGGTTCTAACTATCATAGAATCGGAGAAAGTTGAAAAAAACTATAAAACATAAATATTGAATTATCATGAGCCCTATGGAAAAATTTCAATTTTTTATTTTTCTATCCTGTACTACTTCAGAGTACCTTTAAAAAAGATTATTACCGATTTGACTCTAAAACGAACGGAAAACCTATTTCTTTGCATTTTTCGATTTTCGAACAAAATCCGGGACCAAAATGACCATTTTTTCAAAATATGCTCCGAATTCAAAATTTCTGGTTAAAGACCATTCAAAAACTAGTAAAAAAGCTTCATGACAAATTTTTCCACGATTCATACGAGTGCCACAATCTAAAGAGAAAAATCAGGTTCCATATAAAAAGCAATGTATTAGGATATGAAAAAGGGGTTTGTTTCTTGTTTTTTTTTTGTATTTTTATTTTAAAAGGCAATTTTAATAAAATTTAAACAAATTTAGAGAAAAAAAAACGAATAAAAAAATTTATCAACTTATTGAATAGAAGCTATAAAAGCCGTGATATCAGTAACATAGTAAAAAAATAGAAAAAATACACCTTTTTTTGAAACCGCATCAATGTCTTTTTTTTCTATATTGGTAAACTATTAATATAAATTTATTACCAATTTAGCAACCCCCACTAAAAGAACCCCAATTAAAATAAAACTATTATTACTGTAATTTTTTCCAGATATTTATACTTTTTTCTAACCTTTATGCTGCTATTACTATAATTATAAATAATATTTTCCTTATGAAAGCACTAAAAGCTTGAAACACCCTGAAGATTATTATTACTTTTATTATAAATAATATTCTCCTTATTAGTGCTCTTAAACTTTAAAACCCCCCATATAATTCTATTTATATACTATTATTATCCTCATAAATGTTCCATAATATTGTAACGAAATTCGGGAACACACTTTTATTGTCAACGTCAAAAAACACTAACCTAACTCGCTTTGACTGTCGTTTAATTGTTTCCAAGGTAAAAACTGACTAAACAATTAAAACTGAATGATTTGTCACGAAGCGCGTCCTTTTTAAAACCCGATGGAACAGTTTCGAAATATTTAGAATTATCTTCATTGTTTTTGCCCAAAGAGACCAATAATTTTACGAGAATACTGACAGTCAAAGCAAGCAAGTATACAAATTCTAGAAAATTAGAACTACAGGGATTTACAATAATATAACCTAAATAACCTAAATTGGGGCCAAAATGGGGCTCTCACACAAGATGAACTACCTAAAAACTAAACACTATAGATGAAAATAATAAACCAAACGTAAGTAGAACCCTAAAGAAACCCTACGAATCAACTTTAACTACAGAATACTAATAAAATTGTACAAAAACTAGCAGAATAATTAACGTATTTACATTTTCATAATAATATCAATACCCTCTGTATATTTCAAATATATATTTATTAATATTTATATTCATTTTATTTATCCCAGTAATTTATCAAAAAAACCGTTCAAAATTGTCCCCATAATACTAAATAATTCATTAATAAAATAACTCATGACGTCACGAGACGAACACGACGCGTTTATAATTGTTGCCAGACATCCTCCATCCTTCTCTCAAACTCTCGCTTTCCTACTCTAACTCGTAACGCAAATGGGCTGAATTTGCCGCCACAATACCGAAAACCCCGCGGTTACGTCATCTGGCCGGGACCGTCGGGCGTCGACAGTCTATCGGGCCGGAAACTGTATCCCCTCCACAATGATTGCGTCACACAGTGGCCGGCGGGAATCGCGTATCGCGCCTCTCTTTGCAATATTACTATTAATATTATTATTATATATATTATTGCAATATTACTATTGCAATAATACTGCACAGTGAGCGTTTTGAGGCCCAAATGGAAAATTCGTTTTGAAAGAATTTTTAAATACAAGCGATACTTCAACACTCAAAGCATCAGTCTTAACAGTACCACTACTAATACTATTATTAATACGTTTAATGATTCGTTGTTGTATAACGAAATAAGCATATCTGATAATGATTTAAGATATGACTTAAGTATGCCAACAATTATTTTAATAATATAATTATAACCATGTACACGTTGTTTTAAGCTATTATTTCTAAAAAATACTAAAAGACATTTTTAAATTTCACTGAATTTTTCTACAAAATCATTTTTATAACACTTGCGGTAAAAAAACTGGAGGTAGCAAATTTTGAAATGGATAAATACAATTGTGACTGTGGTAACAACTTATCAAGACTTAATAAAAAATTTATTAACAGCTTTTCAAATATCCTTTTAAATAATTATAGCAAGGCCAAAAATAATATTATCGAGGAAGATTTATTAAAAAAAAAGAGAAACTTGGAAAAGTTTTATGGAAAATCCGAAGTTGGAAAAAAAAAAATTCGAAAATGTACTGAAGAGGCTGCTTGTTTATGTTTTTTGTTTTATGACTAATTTACCCACCTTTTCACTTGACGAATTTAAACTTTTATTTGATTTAGTTTTTGTAGGTAATTATTTTTGTTTTTGTAGGTAATTATTTTTGTTTAGATAATAATTAAGTATATTTATAAATTTTTTTTTGTTACCTATATATTTTTGTTTTTGTACAAACACTTTAAATAGGTTTGTGTATAATATTTTGTGTTAATTTTTTTTCCGGAAAATAAATTATTTGAAATAAAACGTGTCTAATAATTATCTTGTTTTAACATAATTTTATCCTACGCAATTGTGAGATATTATGTTTATTTTCTTGAAATAATTAACAGTTAAAAATTTTAGATATTTTTTTTTTACTTACTGTAAGGCTTAAAAATAAAAAGTAACTTTTTAGATTTATGGCTAAAAATATTCATGTCCAATAATTTTTACTTCAACTTACTACGAGTAATTGTTTCCGAGATATTTAAATTTAAATATATTTTCGACGCCGCTCTGTGTGTTAATTATTAAACGGGGCAAAGCTGCAATACACGGCCACTAACGTGACGTCACGCCAACCAGTCTCCGGCCCGATGGAGTATGGACTGTCGACGGTCCCCATCTGGCCATGTGCGACTCGATAGTGACGTCGTTCGTATGTTTTTACATTGGGTCAATTGAGTGCTGGACCGCCAACTATATTGTACCATGATCTGGCTCCCTGTGTCTCCAGGGTATGACTGGTTGATTGGAACGGCTTATTTTTTGAGGTTTTTCTTAAATAACAGCGCGCTGCGGAAAAACGGTAACATTTGAAGAAAAACGGTTTTTAGTGGATTATAGCCAGATAGTGTCCGGTGGTTTCAGAAAAAAATGGTTTTCGTAGGTGTCATAGGTATGCCGGCATAAAGCGTCAAAGTTAAAAAAAGGTGTAGAGCAAAAACTACTCTACGTAGAAGCGTTGATTGAATATTTGGGAAGATACGCAATCCTGTGTTAAAAAGTGTACCCGGTCGACTATCGGATTGCCGTTCAGTTTCGTGCACCGTGTGGTGCTGCCGCAAAGCGTCAAATCTAGGAACGATTTATTTTAGCTGCGTGGACCTGGCTTTTGGCTTCTTTGAGCCAGGTTTTCAACGACGATGGAATCTCCGGTTACGCGGCCGTGTTGGATATTTTTTTAAGATATGGGATGATGCTGCCAACTATGTTTTTATTATTTTTTTTGAACATACAACACAGTGTCATTTATGTAGTGGTCAAGTGATAAGTGATATACTTAAGGGTGGAGGCATATTGAAATTTCTTAAAAGTTAAATTTTATAAACAAATAATTACTTACCAAAATATGTTTTTGAGACAAAAATTAATACAAAAATATATATAAAAAGCTATTTTTACAAAATTACCAAAAAAGTTTAATACAAGTTATAATTCCAACAAACATTATGTTTCCTTCATTTTGTGTTCAAGAGGGTCAAGTTTTTAAATAAAAAGCCCGTTGCACTTAATTAACTAAAAACTAATATACAAAAAATATGTGGAACAAATTTTAAGATATAAGTAGGTTTCACGTAAATATTATAAAGAATAATTTAAATAATTCATAAGACTTAATACCGATGGTAATATAACTTCTTGATCAATAATTTTTTGTAAAAAGTAACCCATTTTGTCATGTGATTCAATATCTGAAAAATTGTGCAGCCTAGTGAGATCTGTAAAGTAAGGGGTTGTGAGTGAGGATGTTAATAGAAATAGAAAATAGGCCACATTTTAAGTTTTAAGCGACACAGGAAAATTCTCAATTACCAGTTGTTACAACTATACTTAAAACTATAAAAAGATACCTAGTAACAAAAAAAAACATTTTGTTTAAAGACCCCGCATTACGGTTATACAGGACGTCAATAGAGGTGGTCAATTAGAGGAAAGTTAAGCAATATAGTGTCCTTTTATAATAAAATCTAAATACTTCCTAAATTTTGCAAAAAACTGAAATTTGGCAAAATCATTTTATTTTTTTTCTGGCGTTATTTCAAAATATATGACAAAAGTATTTATTAAATGAATAAATTATTGTGACCACTTTTTCTCGCCTATACGATGACACCTTTAAATTTAAAATACGACGTTCTGTCTTTAAAGAGCCATCATCAACTTTGTTTTTCTTTGTCGGCGCTATATTGACCATTTGCAGTTTAACGACGCGGGAATCTTTGGGCGCCCGGCCGTTTTGTTATTTTTTTAAGACAAGGGCGATGATGATAACAGCGCTTTTATTTATTTTGTTATTGCCGATATTTAAATGCGCTGTGATCTCGCATAAATAACTAGATAAATGTGGTGGTCAAGTAATGTATTGGAAGGTGCTATCTCTTACAACTTAAATTTTATTAACAAATAATAAATTACTTACCAAAATCCTTTTTTGAGACAAAAATAAATAAATAAAAACAAAAGAAAAATTCAATAAGCTTTTATTTATTAATTAGAAAATTAACAAAAATATTAAATAAAGGTGATGACATAGGTAGGTTTCACGTAAATATAAAGAGTAAATTAAATAATTAAAGATTTAATATCTATATACGATACTATAGTTTTTTAGAGTGAATAATTTATTGCAAAAAGTAGCCCGTAATGTGATTTTTGACAATACGGGTTTGTGAAACCAGCCAATATCTCAAAAACTGTGTAGGGTAGTGAGATCTGTGAAGTACACTTTTTTTGGACAAAAATATTGAAAAATAGATACCTTTAACTGAAATTAATATAAAAATAAAATCGCAAAATTTAAAAGGTTTTGAATAAGGGTGTAACAACACTATAAAATATAGAAAATAGGCCACATTTTAATTTGCAATACAGGCAAACACTTAATTACTAATTCTTAAAACTAGAAAAAGTTAATAAGAAAAAAAACAAATATTTTGTTTAACAGTATGAAGGGTCTCATCGCGATTATACAGGATGTCCAAAATAAGGATGAGCAGTAAATGGTTTAATTAGGCGAAAGTTGCGCAATATAAATGCAATGATTGAATAAATGCAATCTAAAAATTGGAAAAATGCCAAATACTTCCTAATATTCAGGAAAAAGGTGAAATTTGGCAAAATGGTTTTTTTATTTTTTTCTGGCGTTATTTGAAAATATAAAATAAAATCATTTATACATTGTTGTAAACACTTTCTCTCATTTACAAGTTAACATCTTTAACTTTTAAATACGACGTTCCTTCTTTAGAGAGTCATAATCAACTTTGTTTCTTCTTGTAGACGCCATGTTGGCCACTTGCAGTTTTGAATAACCCTTTTAATTACTTTATCAATGAGGTAATTTCTAGCTAGTAGTTGGAATCATCCCTATTAAATATTATATACCTCTCTCTCTTTTAAATACAATTTCGAATTTCAAAAAATTCAAAACATACTTTATTCATAAATACATGGTACCTACTTGTTGACATGGTACTTTTATGATATAAAATAGGCACATTAATCGACATATTACTAACACATAATTTAAAAACAATACACAATAGTGGGTTCAACATACTAGTATAAACACAAAATGTATTTTCAATTTCAAAGCAAGACGACTTAAAATTTTTTTAGAGTAACATCACAAATTCTAACCTTTACATCTTTACTAAAAACTAATTATATACTATTGGCCTATTCCTAACTATCTTCAAAAAATTCTAATGCTATAAAAATATTTGCTTTTAAGAAGTTTCGTTAAGGACTTTTTAAAGCGAGGAGACTTTTATGACATTTGGAAAATGATTAAAAATTTTTATGCTCAAGTAAATAAGAGAATTCTTAGTTCACTTTTCGGGATGGGCATTGGAATATTGTATTTTTTCTGATATTATAATGTTTTAAGGAGCCATTATTTTGAAGATACAATTTATATTTTTTGTATATTAGTCAAGCAGACTCAACAATAAACAAGCAACACAAGGAAAGTATCTTTAAATAGGGGTCTGCATGTCCTGTGGAGATTTATGACACATATATTTAATGGCTTGTTTTTTAAAAACAAACATCGAGTCAAAAAGCCGTTTACTAATGCAACTCCAAAATGTTATTCCATACTGTAGGTATTTTTGTATGAAAGTAAGTTTCAACTTTCGACAAAAAAAATATCAATCTCAGTTCATTTAAAACCATTCTAACAGCATAACATCGTCTAGCCAGTTTTTGCCTCCTGACATATCTCCATAAAACTTAGGTTTATGATCGATAACAATTCCAAGAAATCTGTTAAAATTATTCACTTCCAATTCTTTGTTGTGAATCATGAACTGCTCTGAGCATAAAAACTTAACAATTTAGTCTTATCTATGTTTAAAGACATCAAATTAGCATCAAACCACTGTTTAATCATTAATAAATCTTTAGAAATTGTTCTAGGTTAATGTGCTTTTATTATTGTCCATAAGATAGTGGTGTGTCATCTGCAAAAATAGTGAAGAATCCTCTTATCTGGAGCGACCCCAGGTCATTTATATACAATAGAAATAAAATAGGACCGAGAAACGAACCCTGCCTACTACACAAAGTTCAGACAAACTGCCATTTGGCCAAACAAACTTTTTTCTGTCTAACAAAACAAAATTTTAACCATTCAAGAGCAACTCCCCTAAACCCATATCTGGAAAGCTTACCGAGCAATATTCCATGGTTGACACAGTCAAAGTGTTTAGAGAAGTCGCAGAATACCGCTGCAGCAAAGTGACCTTCTTCAAGCTCAAATATAATCTCCAGGAATGAAAACATTACTCGACATTCATTTAATATGTTATTTTTTTTAATTAGGAAAGCTACCATTCGTACTATAACCAGTTTCTCAATAACTTTAAAGGCTTTTTAGGCTTTATTTTTATCTTTTTCATGAATGAATTTCATCATGAAAACAATTATTGAAAATACTTAAAACACTAAAGACCATAAACATAATATATTGATTTAAAATTTTCTTAAAGTAAAAAAAAGAAAAAGAGAAAATGGCTCTCATAGACATGAAGAGATAGTATTTTTAAGAGTTCGGATTGATTTTTGTAGATAAAATAGATAATTTTCTGTGAGGTTTATAATTAGATTTTTTTAAAGATTTTCTAATAAGATTTTGAGATTCCCATATTAGGTTGTTATAAATCAAAGTCTTAATTAATATACGCACACTGATTAATTTTGCCTAAAGAAGCCATCGTCTCACAAACTAAACACATTGACATATATTTATCTATTTGTGATTATGATATCCAAGAAAAATTTTTAACAACTACCAAATTGCAATACGGCAAACACGAACCTGTGCAAAAACTCTCCCACACGACTCGGATGATCGGCGATTACTAATGAGAAGCGACGGACGAAATTATTTTCGCGCATACTGGAGAGAATCGCCATCTATTTTCACGCATATTTGCGGTCACGTTTTAGCCCATAAGGTTGCGTATCTCCCAAATATTCAATCAACGGTAGAAGGTTGTAGAGTATGTCGAAAAATAGGATTTAAAAAGTTCTTAAAACGCTGAAAGTTTGAAGTCTCTAGGTGCTGCCAATAAACAGTTATTAAGAAAAATAGAAAAAATCGGTCAAAAAAGGTTCATATTTATTAACACAGCTCACCCTGTATAATACCTAGCGCCATGAGTAATACCTCTATTTAATCCTAAAGGATTAAGCTTTCAAAGGGTGTTACCAAAAAAATTTAAAAAAAAAATTTTTTTAGAAGTAGAAAAAAATTTATTTCTCGAAAAATTCACTTTTTTTTTTTCCGAAAAAAAAAATTTAAGTTTGAGCTCGTTTATCTCGGAAGGAGTTTCTTTTGGAAAAGAAAGTTCAAAATTCATTCACAGAAAAATCCGACTTCTAAAGGGTTTATCTTAAAAAGCGCCCTTTAGGAGCTGCTTTATATAAAGGCCTTTAACGTCAATGAGTTTTAGAAAAATCGGCCTGGTCAGTTTTCCACAACGACTTAATCAATTTTTTTTCGTCAAAAAACCGTTTCGTCAAAAAACCGTTTTCCGTTTTTTTCGCCGTTTTAATTTTTTTTCGTTTTAATAATTTTTCTCACCGTTTTTAATTTAATAAAAAATTTTTTTCACCGTTATATACTCTCATCCTTCCTGCATATAACGGTAAAAACCCGAAAGAAAAATTCGCCATAGAACAAAAGTTATTAGCGTTTTTGTGTCGCAAGTCGGAACCTCAACCAATTTTTGTTGGTGCGTTCTTACAATACGCGAAGCGTATTGTAAAAACTAATTGTGAACCAATTGAAAGAAACAAGAATTCTTCTTAAAAAATTTTCATATACCTACAAACACAAACGGCAGTAGGTATCATGTAGAATTAGAATATTAATATTAATATAGGTAAGTTAAGAGACAAATAAATGAATGCGTTGTTGTCGTTTTTTTAAGCCGCGTTTACACTTCACTCTCACGAGATGTGTGATGTTATAAATAATGATGTTCACGATTTTCTAAATATTCGGTTAATTAAAATTAGAGCAAAATTGGTGTTTCGCTTCTGATATCCCATATCACTAGTTTAGAGTGAACAATTTTAGGGATCGATAAACACATGTTTTTAATTATTAGAGTCCAAATATTCAATTTTTCTTCGCACCTCTAGCGAATATCTGAAGAGGATGTGGGGGTTGTTTTTGGTATTAAAATTAAGGGAAAATCTTCCGCTATCACATATCTTCAATTTAGGGTGAAACAATTTTAGGGTTCGATAAAACATTTTTTTTATTATTAGAGTCTAAATATTACAATTTTGCTTCGCACCTCTAGCGAATATCTGAAGGGGGTGTGGGGGTTGTTTTTGGTATTAAAATTAAGGGAAAATCTTCCGCTATCACATATCTTCAATTTAGGGTGAAACAATTTTAGGGTTCGATAAAACATTTTTTTTATTATTAGAGTCCAAATATTACAATTTTTCTTCGCACCTCTAGCGAATATCTGAAGGGGGTGTTGGGGTTGTTTTTGGTATCAAAGTTAAGGTAAAATCTTCTGCTATTACATATCTTCAATTTAGGGTGAAATAATTTTAGGGTTCGATAAAAACATTTTTTTAATTATTAGAGTCCAAATATTACAATTTTTCTGATCGCCTCTAGCGAATATCTGAAGGGGGTGTGGGGGGTTGTTTTTGATACTAAAATTAAGGGAAAATCTTCCGCTATCACATATCTTTAATTTAGGGTGAAACAATTTTAGGGTTCAATAAAAACATTTTTTTTATTATTAGAGTCCAAATATTACAATTTTTCTGCGCACTTCTAGCGAATATCTGAAGGGGGAGGAGGGGTTGTGTTTGGTATCAAAATTAAGGCTAAATCTTCTGCTGTTACATATCTTCAATTTAGGGTGAAACAATTTTAGGGTTCGAAAAAAAAAACATTTTTTTTATTATGAGAGTCCAAAAATTTTTAATTTTTCAGCTAACTTCGAGCGAATATCTGAAGGGGGTGAAGGGATTGTTTTTGGTATTAAAATTAGGGCAAAATCTTCTGCTATTACATATCTTCAATTTAGGGTGAAACAATTTTAGGATTCAATAAAAAAACAACGAAATTCTATGTGAAACAAGTAAAAATTTAGTAATTTAGAAAAATAAAATTAAAAAAAAACCCTTGCATAGTCATATATTGTATAGTTGCAATTTTATTACTAATATAATATGTATTCCAATTTCTGTGACCTTCTGGTTCCTGTGATAACTTCAAATGTATTTATGTTATTACCACGGTATAAAAAAAAAAACTGCATTATAAGGGACTTTCAAGAAAGGTGTAGTAAAAGATAAACAGAATCTATTTGGATGGTTTGCCATTTTGGTAAATAAATTAAACAAATTTTCTTAAAGCTTTTCATCCCAAAGGCAAAACTTAAAGTAAAAACCCATAAAAACAAATTTGTTTGCTTTAATACTGCTGTACCCGACGCCACTGGACGTTCGGGTGACATCGGCTTTTTTCAGCTAACTTTTTGGTAGCTAACTTCACACTTCTAGTTTTTAGATATAAGTTTATTTTTTAGCGTTTTTAGGTTAGTGATCAATAATTCACAGATTTATTAGAGGTGCAGTTGCTCTGGTGCAGTGACAAAGCAAGCAAGAAAAGGAAAAATTGAAAAGTTTAGAAAAATTGGTCTCATTGCATCCTATAGTGTTCATAGTCCTATTCTACAAAATCAAAGGTAAGTTTTTATTTTCATTTAACTGCATTATAAACATAATAATTTTAAAATCCAATTATATGATAAAATAGGCATAGGTGAAAGACATGATCCTATTTTTGGAAATTAAGATTAAATGTCTATGTGTTTATTCCTTTACATGAAGAAAATGGGTTTATATATTCACATATAACAAGAATGACAATTTCCTGACAAAATAGAAAAATTGTTTATTAACCATGGGAGGAAACAAAATTCCCAAATTAAATATCTGAGATTTTTAACTTAAGTTAGTGATTTACTATTCTTGAAAATCCCCTTTATAGACAGAACTATTTACAAATACAGAATGGATAATAACCAATATTATAAAAAAGTGATTCTAGAGGTGTCATGATTTTACAATTGAGGCTCTATTAAATGTAAATACTGAACAGTTTTTAGTTCTAAATTTTTATATATAGGATAGATTGGAATATTTTAAAAGATACAAGTTAAAAGTATTTTAAAATGAGTATCATGCCAGAGGTGTGGATTAATTTTCAAATAAGTAAATGAAATAAGAGAATATGATTAAATGAAAAAAAAAATATACATTGATAATTATCCTTTTATTCAAGTAGAGTTTTCAAAACTAGATGTATTATAGTAGCAACAACCATTGCAGTATTTTTTTTTAAATTTTTGTTTATGTCTTGATATATAAAATTGATTTTTAGACATATTTTTTTATATTCATTTAAAAAATATGAATAGAATTTAAGATTTGCATGTACCTATTGGTATTTATAAATAAAAACTATTAGTTATTTTTATTTAAGCACAAAAAATGTGCTATTAATATTAATAAATGCTTTATTAATAATAAATTCAAGATACAGATTCATTTACCAATTCCAAAATTCTAATTTTATAGTCTTTAATGTAGTTTTGCACCTAAACAACTGAATGACTGTATATACAAATGAGAAGAATTAAGTTTACTCTTAAATTTACAATGCTACTCAAAAAAATGTCTCAACACATTAAAAAATTTTATAATTTTTAAATGAGTATATAATATACACGGTGTTTCACTTTTTTGTAGCAGGACTTTAACAGTATTTAGAAAAATTAATTTTAAGGTAGGTTTCTCATATAAATATTGATCGTCAAACTTTTTGTTTCTGAGATACAGGGCGTCAAAGTTTCCCAAAAAAAAAAGTTTTTATTTTTAATATCCGAACTATCAAAGATATTGAAATCAAAATAATGTCATGTTTCTACGTTGGCCAGTGGCGGAGATATGACTAATTAATAATGTTAATGTGACTAAAAAAGTAGCACGCCACTGGATTAAGTCGATTAAACGATCATTTCTAAATAGTGCATTTAATTGTAAACAAAAATGCCCTCTTGATATTTTTTCGTATCTGACTCCGTTTTTTCCTCAAATTGGGTTGTAAAAATCACTTAAGATTTGAAGATAAATTTATTTCAACCCTCTAATAAATCGCAACATAGAACAATACCACAAATATTTATAACTTATTTATAACAAACAACAGATTACAAGAACACAACAAACAATGAACAAATTTAAAGAAGGTGTTCGAAATATGAACCATTTTCTGCAATACATAATTCACATCGACGAATAACCGAACGTGAAATGTTATTTATATTAATTTATTTTAATAATTTGAATAGCGTGCCATGAATTAAAAACAGTGTCATAAAATGTAAATGTCATATTAGTATTATCGTGTCAAATTGCAATTGCGTTCTCAAAAAGTGTTATTTGTTTATTTCTTCTTATCGTTTTTGTGTCAAAATGCCATTTATGTTTTCAGAGTTAGCGGATATCCACTTTATTTTTGGGGTTGCAAATGGAAACTCCGCAGAAGCAGCCCGGGAATATATGCGCAGATATCCGATTAGAAGGCATCCACATCCTTCTGTATTTGTAAGAGTCCATCGACAAATTATTGAAAATGGTTTAGGCAATGTACGAGGAAATGAAAATAATGTAAATTTTCAAATAGAGAGAAATAGGCAACAAATTTTGCGTGAGTTCAACAGAGATCCTACAACAAGTATTAGAAGAGTTTCCGCTGGTTTAGGAATTTCAGCTTCCCGTGTTTACCGAGTGTTAAGATGGGATCATAGACGTCCTTATCATTTGCAGCCTGTTCAGCGATTACAACCAGGAGATGAAGAATAAAGAACTGCATTTTGTCGTTGGATTCTTAATGCAGCTAATAATACTTCAGGTTTTTTAAATAACGTGTTGTGGAGCGATGAGTCGTGCTTCACTTGGCGTGGAGTGGTCAATTTCCATAATCAGCACATTTTGGCGCATGAAAATCCACATGGAATTCGACCAAGAAACTTCCAGCATGAATTTAGTGTTAATGTCTGGATTGGTATTTATGACAATCGACTTTTTGGACCATATTTTTTGCCACCACGGGTAAATGATGCAGCCTTCTTGGAATTTTTAGAACGGGAGCATGCGAATATGTGAGAAGATATTCCTTTAAATTTAAGGAGACGGAGTTGGTTCCAGCTTGACGGTTGTCCTGCGCATTATGGGAGAATTGTGCGAAACTGGTTGGATACCCATTATCCAGAAAGGTGGATGGATCGTGGAGGGCCAGTAGCGTGGCCTCCACGATCCCCAGACTTAAACCCCCTTAGACTTTTCAGTATGGGGATTTTTAAAAGATAGAGTGTATGCGAGACCTGTTCCAACAAGGGATGACCTTATAAATAGAATTAGGATTGCTTGTAATGAAATAGTACCATTTTTAAATAACATTTCACGTTCGGTTATTCGTCGATGTGAATTATGTATTGCAGAAAATGGTTCACATTTCGAACACCTTCTTTAAATTTGTTAACTGTTTGTTGTGTTCTTGTAATCTGTTGTTTGTTATAAATAAGTTATAAATATTTGTGGTATTGTTCTATGTTGCGATTTATTAGACGGTTGAATTAAATTTATCTTCAAATCTTAAGTGATTTTTACAACCCAATTTGAGGAAAAAACGGAGTCAGATACGAAAAAATATCAAGAGGACATTTTTGTTTACAATTAAATGCACTATTTAGAAATGATCGTTTAATCGACTTAATCCAGTGGCATGCTACTTTTTTAGTCACATTAACATTATTAATTAGTCATATCTCCGCCACTGGCCAACGTAGAAACATGATATTATTTACGATTATGACCCTTCATCCTAGAATTGTTTATACCAATTTTGATTTCAATATCTTTGATAGTTCGAATATTAAAAAATAAAAACTTTTTTTTTTGGGAAACTTTGACGCCCTGTATCTCAGAAACAAAAAGTTTGACGATCAATATTTATATGAGAAACCTCCTTAAAATTAATTTTTCTAAATACTGTTAAAGTCCTGCTACAAAAAGTGAAACACCCTGTATATATATGAGTATATATAACTAAACACTATTTATTTTATAATTTTAAGTAATAAAACATAAAAATAAACAAAACTTGATAATTAAAATAACATTAAATAATGTATGATCATACATAAAAAATGTACTAGCAACTAATAGTACTAACTATATTTCCATATAAAATAATGATATTATTGCTGATGGTTAATATTACTAACAAAATATGGCTTCTAACTCATTATAATTTATGGAAAAGTTTTGCTCTAGTCTCCCAAGCAACTGATTAGCTTTTCCCAAAAAATATTAATAAACAACAAAAAATGACAACAAAATAACAAAAAAAAAATTATTTATATACAGAATAAAGAGTCATGCTGATTAGGTATGTAAAGGGTGATTCAAATTGAGCTTCCACATTAAAAATATTAAAAAAAAAAGAAGAAATTGAAAATTATAGAAAAATATTTATTTTCCCCTTGAAGGTAGTTAATTACAATTATGTATGAAAGATGACATCATGTAAATGACCGCCGCGGCTCATGTGGCATGACGTAATCCGTTTGGAGAAATTTTCGACTACTCTGTGGCACAAATCAGGACCTATGTTGGTAATTTCGCGTCTAATCTCTTTTTTCAGCTCCGCAATGGTGTTCGGGTTATTCTTGTAGACTTTGCTCTTAAGATACCCCCATAGAAAATAATCTAAGGGAGTTAAATCACAGGATCGCGGCGGCCAATTGATATCACCGTTACGTGAAATAACGCGACCTGGAAACTTGCCGCGCAGTACTTGGATCGTTTCTCCTGATGTGTGACAGGTGGCACCGTCCTGTTGAAACCAGAGATCTTCGATGTCCATATCTTCCAACTGTTCCCAGAAAAATTCTGTTATGATGTTCCGATAGCGAACGCCATTAACCGTAACAGCGTTCTCCGCATGATCCTCGAAGAAAAATGGACCAATTACGCCTCCGGACCAAAAGGCACACCAAACAGTCACCTTTTGAGGATGCATTTTCACTTCAACAATCTGTCTTGGATTTTCTAATCCCCAAATACAGCAATTGTGAGTATTTACGAAGCCCCCAAGGTGAAAATGGGTGCCTCATCGCTAAAGATTATTTTCATTGGAAAATTTGCCCCTTGTTCTCTTATCCATTCTACAAATACACGGCGCTGTTGATGGTCCCTAGGCTTCAATTCCTGCGTTATTTGGACTCTGTATGGGTGTAACTGCAAATCTTTTGTTAAAATCCGCTGTGTAGTGGAATATGTAAGGTCCAGTTGCTGCGATCGATGACGAATCGATGTTCTTGGATTTTCGTTCACACTTTCGGCAACAATAGCAATATTGTGTTCCGACCGACCTCTACGAGCATGCCTAGGAGTTTTGATGTTAGCGACGGATCCAGTTTGCTCGAATTTTTGTACCAAATTCCAAATTGTCTTCTCACAAGGCCGATTTTGTGCGCCAAAAAATTCACGTAAAGCACGAAATGTATTTTTCCTTGATCGGCCGTTTTCATAATAGGCTTGGATAATTTTAACACGTTGTTCGGTCGTATATTGCTCCATGACTGTTTTGTTTATATTTTGACGTTAGAAATGTCACGTTGCCGTTGACAAATTCAGTAGCGTTTCAAAAAAAAAAAAATTGTAATGTGGAAACTCAATTTGAATCACCCTTTATAATTAAGCATTTAAGTTTAGCTAACATATCATAAAGTGTGTATCCATTAATAATATTCAATTTTTAATTGTAGTTAAAAACTTGAAATAAGTTCTCTTTGTTTGATTGACTGAATAAAGACTTTTGTTAAAAAATAATTATTTTTACTTTGAAACACATAAATTAAATATAATTCCTATATAAAAATTCACTTCAAAATTTCTTAAATTAATATATTTGTATTTTAAAAAGTAATGCAATAAGTGTCTTTATTACTCATGTGTCTACTAATTTTATTTTTTATTGTTTTTGAATTAATACAAGTATAAATAGAAACCTCATATAAATTTTTAATAACAATCATAATATTTTTTTATCTTATTGTTAAAAAAAATATTATTACTAGGCAATACTATACTATAACATCAGCTCATACTGTGGTGCACAACATGACTACAAGGACTGTGAACAACAAACAAAAAGCTGTGCAAATTGTATTGAGGCAAATAATAGGTTTGGACTTTCTTATGATACAAAACATACCTCATATGCTTCTGAATGCCCAACTATGATTTTTTATAGACAAAAGCTTAAGAATAAGATAGACTATGGAATGTAAAAACACAGGTTACCTTTATTTTCTATCAAGTGTTATTATTTATCTAGTTATATGTTTATTTTCTTTATAAATTAAACTTAAAAACAATTATAAATAACTTAAACAATGGCTAACAATGAGGTTATTATACTCAATGGATTGGAAAAAAAGGTAATCCAATTTGATCTAATAAAAGACAGGCGCTATGACGTTAATGAATTTAAAATTTAAAAAGCACGAAATTCCTCCTTAATAAACAAAAAAAAAATTGATAAACTTGACATACTTGTACTGGGTGAAACTAAGCATATTCCAGAAATAAAAAACTTTACTATCCCAGGGTTTATAACTAATTATAACAATAGTTCAAATAATATTTGTGATGGGTTAATTATATACATAAGAGATGAGAGATGGTATTTAATTTGAAATAGAGCATACAACTCTCCCTACTTCAAAAATAATGCTAATTAAACTCACATTTTCATAAAGCTCTATACCGTATTCACTTATAGCATGCTACAGATCTCCCAACACCTCAAAAAATTTATTTCTTAATGACTTTGATCTTTATCTAAATCATTTCGGAAAAAAGAGGGCATTAGTATTATAATTGGCAACTTCATCATTGACATCTTAAATAAAACAAACTTAATAAGCACTAGATATATAAGTATGCTCCTTTACTATGGCTACAGCTCACTCATCACTCATATACTAGAGTAACACAAGATACATGTATTGATCATGTTCTTATGACAAAATGGTCCACAAAGAAACAAATTAAATTTTAATCTTTACATTTTAGAGACTTATATAACAGATCATTACCCTATTTATCTAGAGATTTTTTCCAAGCTAGACTACCCTAGTGATAATACTAAGAACCTAAAAACTCATTATACAATTTCAAGCAAAAGTTTATAGAACTTATACAAAATCAAACCTGGCAAGAAGTATATGAAATAAAAAACTTATAGAAATAATTTACAGAAATTAATAACTACTACTATATATTTACATGATATTAAAAAGATTTATGAAATTCTGAGTGATGCTTCTAATGAACCTAAAGTTAAATCTAACTGAGACATTTATATAAAAGATCTAAATAATAAAGACTTTGAAAATGACACAGAGATGGCCAATTTCTGTAATGAATATTTCTCTAAAATAGGAACTAGTATGGCATGTCAAATTCCTGATACAACCACAAAGCTTAATCTAAATTATCCATCTTTCTTAAACTGCATGTCGTTAAAGCCTATAACAAAAAATGAACTAATACTTCATATTAATTAATTAAAGAAAAACTTTCGCCAGGTCCAGATGTCATAACTTCTGAAATGGTAAAGTTGTTTCATCCATATACTGTTGAACCACTTAAATATATATTTAATCTTATTCATCATCAGCAGAGATACTTGAAGAACTCAAAACTTTAATTATTACACCAATTTACAAAAACGGAATTAAGAGTGATGTTTCTAACTATAGACCAATAAGCTTAATAAATACATTTGGAAAAATTTTTGAAAAATGCTTAAAAAAAACATTATATGACTACCTAAATAAAAATAAAGTACTTAACAAAAATCAATTTGGTTTTCAAAAAAAAAAAAAAACTGGTACAAATGATGCAATGTATAGTCTAATAGAAAACATAAAATATGGATTGGAACAGGGAAAAAAGTATGTTGCGGTTTGACCCTAGCACTGTGCAAATTGGAGTGCCCCAAGGCACAATGCTGGGATCCGTACTAGATACTTTATCGTATTAATCCTGTCAATCACTACCACTTGATTCACTGCATTACAATAATTAGAATATAAATGGATATAAATTAGATTTATTTACATCTATTTTATAAGATTAAATTTAGTTTCTTAATTTTTATAAAATATATGCCAACATTTTGATAAAATTTTTGACATTGATAAAATCTAGAACAACCTATACCACGATTGTTCTGGATGAGCACCTTTTCAATAAATATTTCATTAAAATTGTTATAAATTCTCATTTACCAAAATATGGCCAGAATTGTCATTAAAGCATGTTGATTTTTTAGATGCCAAAAATGAGTAAAAAGTCTGCGAAAACAAAAAGCCGCCAGAATAAAGAAAATTATTTATCTAAAAAGATGGAAAAGAGAGATGGAAAAGAAAGTAGTGACAATAATGAAAATTCAGGGATTTCTGGTAAGCCAGTACATTTGCAAGAAAAGTTGCTCAAAAATAAGACCTCAGAGGATAGTACAAGTAAGTTAAAGTCTAATGAAACTATAAAAAAGTCTAATAAGCGAAAGCTGTTGACAAGTAAGCAAAAACTGTAACTCAAAAAAAACAAAAAGTTATAGATGTAGCTAAAAAGGTGTCAGAAGAAATAAAGAATAAGGAGAAGCAGCCACCACAGATTATAACGAAGCGTCCAACGAATTTTGAATTGGCTTTAAGAGAGAGACCGACTGTTGTTTGCAGTTGTTGTTTGCGTTTATGGTTTCCCTCTTCATGTAGAAAAGTAGATGTACAAATGTTAGAAAACAAATTTGGAAACCAATTCATTGCACAAATTTTCAATGATGGAGTTTTATTGTGCGACTCGTGCTCACAAAACATTTATAAGGTACAATTGCCAAAGTTTTGGTCTGGCAATCACAATATGGTTCACCGTATTCCAGCTGAGTTAAAAGGTCTAACTATTCTTGAAGAAAGAATGGTATCAGCCAGGTTACCTTTCATGCAAATTCGACAAGTAGGATATGCACGACAGTGTTACATAACTGGCCAAATAGTCAATGTCCCTATAAATATAGATACTTCGACCAAATTATTGCCTAGAAATGTAGAGGAGACACAAACTATTCAGGTTAAGCTCAAGAGAAAAATGAACTATAAAAATGATTATCTCCTGGAAACCATAAGGCCCGCAGTTGTTCTAAAAGCAGCAAAATATTTGTGTCAACAACCTCTTTACATACAAGAAGGTATAAAGCAATCAGATGATTGGGAAAAAAATATTAATGACTATATACGATCTCAAGTAGAATTCTCGACACAGATCTTAAATGAAGGCTCAAAAGTAGTGGACGTGGATTCTAAAACAGTGTGTAGTGAAAATTTTGTAGAATTGTTCGATAATGCGTTTTTCGAAACAATGGTGTGCCCTTAGAATCTAAGAATGACGATAAAAATATTCAAGCGGAATCTTCAATTGAAAAAAACAACATATACAATTTGGATGAATTCTTAGATGAAGAAGAAGAGCCCTTAAATCCTGGGGGTCAAGAAAATTTGCTTGACAAATGTAACCTAGAAAATATCTGTTTTGCCCCAGGAGAAGGTAAAACGCCAATACATTTGATGCTGGACCAGTTTAGCGATGAACTCTCATTTCCTACACTTTTCTGTGGACATGCTATGCAATTTTTTACAAAATGCTCCTATTCCGACCAGACGAAAATACAACTCCAACACAAAGACAGGCGATTTGCAAGGACAGACTATCTGTTGTATACATTTAAAAAACGTCAACTAATCCAATTATCCAGTGCAATTGCAACATATCTCAGAAAAAAGAGGAATGAGGATGGAAAATATACAGCTGGACAAGTAAGGCAAGCAAATTTTCTAGACCAGCTTATTCGAAACGACATGGGATTTCATTTTCTTAGTAAAATTGCGGGTTGACCTGCTTATTGGAAGCACGAAAAGACAAAATTACTATGTATGATTCGTCAATTTGGCATCCCTACGCTATTCTTTACAGTTTCAGCAGCAGTAACAGCATGGCCCGAATTAATCAAGGTATTAGCACAAGTTGTTGGTCAAAACGATATTACTCTAGAGGCGGCCGCGAGTATGCCCTACTTAGAAAAACTCGCTTAATTAGAACAGATCCGATAACTTGTGCCAGATACTTTGATTATCGGTTCAAACTGCTATTCAAGCATATGAAAAGTCAAAATGGACCCTTTAAACAAAATCCCATCGAGCATCATTATTACCGCATAGAATTTCAACATCGTGGGTCTCCTCATGTTCACGGGTTATTGTGGTTATCCAATGCTCCAAAATTCCAAGTAACACCAGAAAGTTTCAAAGAGTGTGCCGAATTCGCGAACAGGTATATTACTTGTAATAGTGATTTAGAAAGTGTCCGTGATATAATTTAGTTTAATACGCATCATCATTCTAAATCGTGTCAAAAAGAAGTGCGGGGACACAAAGTTTGCAGGTATGGTATTCCATACCTTCCAATGGATAAATCGGTAATTCTAACGCCAATAAAAACTGACAAAACTAAGGAAGCGGATTTACGTAAGGCCATGTCTGAAAAGTTTTTGATGATAATGCGTAGGCTTAAAGATAAACCAGATTTGTCATTCGAAAACTTTTTGGCTGACCTTGGTATGTCTAAGGATGAGTATCTTAATGTTATACAGCATAACATATTTAAAACTACTTTTATAGAAAAAAAAACTACTTATTTTTAGAAAGGCTGCCAAAAGATGGATTTATTAACAACTTTAATGCTGAAATGTTCTCCATGATGAAGAGCAACATGAACATTCAATTAGTTTTTGAGCCATATGGTTGTTGCACCTACATAGTTAATTATATCAATAAGTCTCAAAGAGGTGTGTCTGATATTTTAATGAAGACTATGGAAGAAATTAAAAAAGGTAATTTAGATGTTAAAGGCAAACTTAAATCTCTTGCAGCAGCTTTCTTAAATGCGAGCGAAGTAAGTGCCCAGGAAGCCGCCTACAGCGTGTTACAACTACCGATGCATGACACCTGTACCTCCTATGTATACATCCATACAAATCCAATTAAGGAAAGGACAAAAATGTTGAAACCATTAACAGAACTTAAAGCCATGGACAATGATGATCCCAATATTTATTGTGATGGGCTTATAGAACATTATGAGCAAAGGCCCAATGAGATGGAAAACATATGTTTGGCAGAATTTGCAGCTTACTATGACTTCTTTAAGAAACGAGCAGAAACAAAGACTAATGGTTTACCTTTAAAAGATGGAAGTGGCGTTTTAATTAAAAGGGGTCATGTTAAAATTTTAGCTTACCGTAGTTATGGACTTCAACAAGACCCTCTTAACTATTACAGAGAACAAATAATGTTATACATCCCATGGAGAAATGAAGTGGATGAAGTTGAAAATGAGAACATTGATCAACAGACCATATACAAAGATCGATACCAAGAAATTGTTACAAATCGACAAAAGTTCAATGTCTTAGATGATCAGGTAATCGATGAAGCACTGAAACTTGCCGAAGACCGATCCAATCAATTAGACGATGGTGGATTCGGTGGAGAAATCGATGATGAGTTTATGCCTTATGGACTAGACAACCCCATTTATGATCCATTTAATCACATCGTCGATAAAAAAGACGACGAAGCGCCAGTAAAACATATCGCTTTTCCAACACCTCATCAGATAAGCGATTCAGAGTATGAAGACCTCATAAGCAAACTGAACCATAAGCAATATCAGTTCCTTAATGTTATCCAAGATAGTATAATTGAAGGGGAAGTTTTCTACTGCACACTTAGTGGTCCAGCCGGTACCGGAAAAAGTCACTTAATTACAGCAATAACTCAGTCGTTATTACGCCATTTCAATTCAATACCAGGTAATAATCCCGAAAGTTTAAAAGTGTTACTTTGTGCGCCTACAGGTAAAGCGGCATTTAATATTGGTCATATTAATATTTGGGATATGTATATTTTTTGCCCAGTAAAAACTAATCCATATAATGAATTATGTAGAACGTATTTGTGCGTATCATTTTAATGTGCAATTAATCAAGTCTAGGGAATTCGACGATATTGACCAAATTCCCGAAGACACCATGCATTTATTTGCCACCAATGCAGAAGTAGATGCATTCAATGAAATGAAACTTTCTACATTTCAGACCGAGCGAGCTATAAGTCAAGTCAGAGACGTCATCAAAGAAAGTTGCTCAGAACGACTAAAACATTTATTTCTGGAACATGCAAAAAAATTAAAAACAGCTGAGAGTTTTGGCCTAATGTTAAATTTAATATTGCAGGTAGATGCCAAATATATGATTTCAATGAATGTGGACACCAGTGATGGAATAGTTAATGGTGCAACAGGCATCCTACGTCAAATAGACTATGACCGAAATAAAATTCCATACAAAGTGTGGATGGAATTCTTCGATTCTAAGTCAGGCAAGGAATGCCGAAAGAGAAACGAATCCCTTAGGAAATCTATGGGTGTGTTATACACTTGGACGCCCAAACAAAGAGCTGCAAGAGCTGTTAAAATTCAAAAAGGCAGCAACGTTCATGTTGAGCGACTTCAATTTCCTTTTTTAATCAGTGAAGGAATTACAATCCACAAAAGTCAAGGTGCCACCTACGAACAAGTAGCTGTTCACATCGGAAATCGAATGATGAGAACCAATACCTATGTGGCATGCAGTAGGGCTACAAAGCTTAGTGGCCTCTACATCATTGGTAAGTTTAAGCCCACTAAACCAGCGACCGAAAAGGATCCTGCTTATAAAGAACTGGTAAATATGCAAGAAAACAAGCTTTTAACATCCAAGTATAACACTCAGTACCTTAATGATTCCAATGTCAAATACATTATTGCTTACCAAAATGTGCAAAGTCTACCAAAAAATCTCAATCTTATAAAAAATAATCCCATTTTTAAAGATGCACATTTCCTAATTTTTGTTGAAACCTGTTATATAAAAACAAAAAAAATATAAAATTAAGTGATTTTCAAGTTTTTGCCAACCTATGTAACGATCAAACTGTAAGAAAACCGTTTGGCATCATTTGTTTCAAGAAAAAAAATATATCAGCAAAAATGAAGTCAGTGAAAAAATACACCAAAGATTTCTCTGGTATAGTTTTTCAAGCAATTACATTTTACTTGAATGACATTTACGTAATAGCACTTTATATTCCTCCAAAATTGAGCATTGTACAAGCTAAACTATGTTTTGAAGACATTATTGATCAACAAAGTGATATACTAATCATTGGTGATTTTAATCAAGATATTATTAATCAAAATGAAAATCGTTTAAAAAATTATTTAATATCTAAAGCTTTAAGTTGCAAATTGAGTATTGGCGAGTCAACTACGAAATCAAAAACTCAAATTGATTGGCTTTTTAGTAACTTTAATAATTTAAGTTACAATATTTATAATACTGTTTACAGTCACCATAAATCTCTAATGGTTAGTATTTATGATAAAGATTTTATTCCGAAGCAGCTAAATCAGAACGTTGATAACAATAAACCATTCACAAAAGGTTTTAATGAACTAAAATTTAATACCAAGCAAATTCAAACACGAAGTTCATTATTTGACTCTATTTGCCAAAGTGTAGATAATGACATGGTAATAGATATTAGTTCAGATCATGAAAACAATCTCAACTTATTTAATAAACCACCTGCTTTATTAAACAACGATATGGTGTCATGTTATGCAAATAGCATTATACAGTCATTTTTATGTTTGCCTGAATTTCGCGTTTCTATTTCAAAGCGAAATACAGCGCTAAACAGTACTCTAAATGATATTATGCTCACGAAAATTAATTCCACATTAAAAGTTCGACAATTGTTGTCTGGTCGAAATTGTGAAAATTTTGCTGTAAATCAACAAATGGACGCTCAATCGTTTTGTCAATCTTTAATGAGAAAATTAGATGCAGATGATTTCGGCATTTTTATAAAAGCTAATGTTCATGAACTTTTAAATTGTCAAAATTGTAATATTAATATCAATGAAGATGGACAAGTAATATACACTCACTTTCTTTATTTTCCTGAAAACTGTGGCAATTTAATTGATTTTAATTCAATGTTAATGCTAAAAGACTTTGATAGATTATGCCCACACTGTAACAATAATCTAAAAACACGCTCAGTGGTTACTTGGCAGAAATATTTAGTAGTATGTCTACAAAAAATTGGACCTCAAGGGAATAAGATAAATGCTAAATTTCATAATTTTGCTTCTGAAAGTGTTATTTTAGATTATCAAATATTTCGAGTAAAAAGTGTTGTTACACATCATGGAAACACCATTGGATCTGGTCATTATACATCTATAGTTAATTATAACGATCAGTGGTGGAAGTGTGATGATAATCGCATAAGTAGAATATCTAGTTTTGATAACAGTTTAGAAGATGTATATTTAATACTATTAGAAAAATGTTAATTTTTGTTAAAATACTAGGACCAACCTATTAAACGTAAAGAAAATTAAAAATGGGCAAAGCAATATTAAAAAGAGTTTTGCATTACTAAAAATAAGTGATAATATAGATAGATAAAATATTAATCATTCCCTTTCACAATGAAAATCCCTTTTCTAATTTTTTATATATTCTGCTAAATTGTTATTTTGGACAATCAAATCGTTAGACTTTAAACAGTACTACATAAAAAAATACATTTTTAAATATGAATAACTTTATCTTTTAAATCCCAATAATGTTAACCCTAAAAGATTAAAATACTAATATCGGAAAATGAGTTAAAAAATTTAAATAAAATTATTGGAATGTATAGACAATTAATTGCCATATTCTTATATAATCATTTTATGTGATGTAAAATAACTCGATTATTTCAAAATATATGCCTGTTTTAAGGGTATATTAAAATAAAATAGCAGTTTGGTATTTGTTACAATGATTTATTGAAAACGAGAAATTTGTTTCGATAATAAACTATGATTGTCTTATAGCTTTAGCTACAGTACCACTTGACATTAATAGCAACTTAAGTTAACAAAAAGGCTTAAACAAAAGTACTAAAACAGCTAAAAATGCTAAAGTACCAAAAGCTCAAAAATACTAAGCTGCTAAGAAATGTCCAAGTTATGTTGTGCTAAAACGTTAATCCAATCAGGTACATTAAATACTAATTTATTTTTATACTGTTTTGGTGGAGCAATTACCAAAATAACTGCTCAAAAATAATATAATAATAACCTAACCTTTTAACTAAAAAATACGATACTGCCCTTCAGATTAAATTATTTGCCACTAAACAAGGATATAAATCTATTTCTGACTTTGGCAAAGAGCTCGAAGATATTTTTGTAAATTTGACAATTTCTCAGGCAGTGAGTGATTCTAATGCTTTTGACGTTTTGAGACCTTTAAATGAAAAAACAGCTGTAAAACAGTTTACAAACGGGCTTAGAAATCAAAAGCTTAGCACAATCATATCAGCCAGAAATTTTACGTTTTTAAAAGATGCCATAAGAACGGCACAAGATGAAGAAATTTCTTTTCAAAATCAAAATCAACAAATTTTCAATTTATCTCGAAGGCATAATAGAGGTTTTGCCAGAGGCGGTAATAGATTACCACCTACAGGCAGATTTTTTAGAAGCAATAATTTTAATAGACACACACATACCAATTGTAATTCTAGAAATTTTAATAATAATGCTAATCCGAATTTTCAATATAATAATCGTGGCCGAGGTAATACGAGTCTACCTGGTCAGCGTTTTCAGAGAGGTTACCGAGGACGTTCGTTTTCTCGAGGGTTTCGTGTAAATTCGCGAAGACAAATAAATTATGTCGATGTTGATAATGAGATTGAAACAGGTCAGGGAGCATCAGATATGATGAATAATCAGGATGATTTTTTTCGTCCCTAACGATAATAATATTTTTACTTATTCAACAAATTACTCAAATTCAGTTTTCTTTCATATAAATACTAGGAAATTAGGATTTTTAATAGATACAGGAGCATCATTGTGTGCGCTTAAATTAAAATATTTAGACTCTAGAATTCCGTTGCACAAAGAATGTCTTGAAATTAAAGACATAGGGGGTAATTCAGTTTCATTAGGATATGTATATTTGAATCTTATTATTGGAAATATAAGATTTAGGGAAAAATTTTATGTTTTTGAATCATTGGAATGTGAAACCAATGGAATAATTGGTAGAAATTTTTTAAAAAAGTATAAAGCTATTTTAAATTATGAGGAAAATACATTATCACTGTTTAATAATGAAAATAAAATTGCATTAGACCTGAATGCTAGTAGCAATAAAAGTATGACCTTACTTCCAAGATGTGAAAGTATTCAATACATCGAGAGAGGGCGTAGCCGATCGAGAGTTCTAGCCGTGACACTGGTTTCGTGGCGTCAAAATTGAAGCCGAGATTTGGTGGCGCACGCCGTACAGTGGAACGACTACGTGGAGATACCGCGGGACCTAATATTTTACATTTTACAAGATAATATATTTTTTTTATTATTACGTATTTTTAGGTATATGATAAATGTTTTAATATTTTTTAATATTTATTTTATTGGAAAAAATATACATAAACGGTGTTTCACATTCGTCTACCCTCAACATACAAAAATGGATAATTTACCCCAAAGTTGCACATTATTTACTTGTAAAAGAATATGCCATATAAAAAAATATATATATTATATTTTATGTGGTTTTGAAGATTATTGAAAAAAAAAACAAATTTTCAAAAACTTATTCTTGACACTTTTGTGGGTTATCTTGGTTGCTATGGGAAAGTTTTTGCATTGCTGTATTACTTTTTCGTAAAAATGTTAATGCCGAAAACGAAATTAGGTAGGTACCTACGCCAAATTTTTGTTGCTTATTTAAAAAATCGAAAATTTGAATGATTACGAAGATAATCAAAAAAAAAATTTTAAATCCATTATAATTTTTTTCTGAGCTTAAACAGGAATGCAGCAAGAGGTAGGCATTATTCTAAATAAAATTAAGATTGTAAAATGTAAGTTAAAAATAAAATTGTTAATTTACCCACCTAATTTAAATACCGAATCTTTATTCTTTTTAAAACTCAAAGCGAGTATCAAAATAGTTTGGTAGTTTAAAATTTTAAATGCGTAATCTTACTATAAACTACAATAATAACTGCAGTAAAATATTATTTCGAATCAACGCAAAATATGTACCCCAGCGCGGAATTTTTGCCATCGCGATGCGGTCGTCGCCTCGCATGATTTCGGCTTCTGTTGTGAGGTATCGATGGAAGCGGGGATAAGTGTCCAGGCTAGAACTATCGATTGGCTACGGACAGGGTTGGTTGAAGAATGTGTAGTGCACAGTAAACAGCTTCTCAGAAGTTGTTTACTGTGGTGTAGTGTTGCCTAGTGAATTGTATCAGGGAGTGTTTGTAGCAGGTGTGATTACGCAACCGAGAGATGGGAAAATTCCAGTTAAAATTTTAAATACGCGTGAAACTGAAGTACGTTTGAGAAATTATAGGAAATTTATACCAAAATTCGCGGAATTATATGTACCCCTAAATAAGTTATGTAGAAGGTATGCGAGGTTTGAATGGACAGATGAGTGTAATAGTGCGTTTGAAATTTTAAAGAAAGCAATGGTTCAATATCCAGTGTTGGAGTATCCAGATTTTACGGACACGAATGAATTTATACTTCAAACAATGCTTCACAATTTGCTATTGGAGCAGTGCTTTCGAACAAAAATAATAAACCAGTAGCATATTCAAGCAGGAGTTTAAATAAGGCCGAAATAAATTATCCAACTATTCACAAAGAACTTTTAGCTATTTATTGGGCTGTAAAACATTTTCGCCCATACTTATACGGACACCGATTTAAAGTAGTGACAGACCATAAACCCTTGTTGTACTTATTCAGCCTTACAGACCCATCTAGTCGTTTAACAAAATTTCGCTTAGGTCTTGAAGAATACGATTTTTATGTAGAGTATGTAAAAGGGAGTGAAAATGTTACAGCGGATGCGTTATCTCGAATTATTCTAACATCGAATGAGTTAAAAACTATGAACAATGACATGATTGCTGTTATGACTAGAAATCAGTGTAAACGTATAGCAGAAGAAGATGGAAAGTTGGATAAGGATAGTCATAGTGCTTGGCCTGATCAACCAAACATTGTGGAAGTCCTTAGACAACCAAAAAATTGCACTGAGTTAGTCTTGATAGACTCATCAAAAATAAAATCTTTGTCAAAAATTATAACTGAACAATCAGGAAATTTTTATTATGTACCACTACATCTTACTGTACATTTAAGTCAAAATTCTCGATCAACATTGACGCGAGACGGAATGCTGAGAGACTTGACTGATATTAGTAAGAGAGCTGGCATAAAAGAATTGTATATTTTAAAAAACGAAAATTCTGCCGATTTAATTGAATGTATAGGGAAAGAAATAAAAAATAATATTAGTTATCAGAGGCCCCGAATAAATATTTTAAAAGGAATTATCAAAGTAGTGGACAATGATGAAAAAAGAGTTATTTTAAATGATTTTCATTTACTTCCAACCAGTGGACACGCAGGTATAAATAGAATGACAAATAATATAAAAAAGTATTACTTTTGGCCAAATTTGTATAATGATGTTAAGGCATTTGTAAAAAGATGTGGTATGTGTCAAAAACAAAAATATTCAAATCATTATACAAAACAGCCAATGGTGATTACTACCACAGCCAGTTCTTCGTTTCAAAAAATTTATCTAGACATTATAGGACCGCTACTTACAGATATCAATGATTTTTCCTATATTCTTACCCTGCAGTGTGAATTAACAAAATTCGTGGAAGCATATCCATTAAAAAATAAAGATGCTGTGTCAGTTGCAAAGGCATTTGTGGAAAATTTTATCTTAAGATATGGAATTCCGCAGGAAATTGCAACTGATAGGGGATCTGAATTTATTTCTTCTACAATGAGTGAAGTTTGCAAGAATTTAAAAATAGAACAAGTTCATTCCACCGCATACCATCACGAAAGCATAGGGTCATTGGAAAATTCACACAAGGCTTTAGGAGCATATTTAAGAATTCAGTCAGAAAACCATGTCGCAGCTTGGAGTTCATGGATTCCATACTGGTGTTTTGCGTATAATACGGCAGTTCATACTGAAACTAAATATACTCCTTTTGAGCTTGTTTTTGGAAAAAAAAATTCAGATACCAAGTAATTTAAAAAATATCGTGGAACCTATTTACAATTTTGATAGTTATCCAATTGAATTGAAATACAGGTTACAGAAAGCTCATGATGACGCAAGAAATAATATTTTACTTTCAAAAGAAAAAAGAAAAATATCTTATGATAAAAATATAAATCCCATTGAATATAAGAAAGGAGATTTAATTCTCGTTAAAAATGAATATAATTACTAGATCAAACGAACTTACCTGAAGTGAAGTTCGATCTTAATTATATGAGTCCTCGTCGAAGTAAATAAGAACACTATGTAGTCTCCCTGACTCTACCGAATACCACGAATTTAAAAGCAACGCAAAAAATTCGCCCCAAAACAAGGGCACCCCGACACCCGCCCGCTCGGTCTATGCAACTCATTCTTTAAAGATCTCGCTGAAAATTATAGTAGTTAAGAAAAGAAGGGGGTTAATTTTAATTACAAAGGGAAGGGTGGGTCTTATTTACTTCGACGAGGACTCATATAATTAAGATCGAACTTCACTTCAGGTAAGTTCGTTTGATCTAGTAATTATATTTCGTCCTCGTCTCGTAAATAAGAACACTATGTAGATGTTTAAAGACAAACAAGAAAACTTAACTTCATAATTTTTAGTACTGAATTGTAAGTCGCTGTTTTTTAAATGCATTGCAATTAACGAACAAAAAATTATTCATAAGTACTTACATATCTTATATACTTAATTAGTAATAAATTTTTTGATACACAAATATCGGGATCAGTCGTATAAAAAGGTAAACAAATGACGGGTTGAAGCCTATTCGGGCCGGAAGTTTTTAATCTTCCATCAATCTGAATTTTTACTCAGTGATCAGAAAACTGTATATTTTTTAAATCAATTAAAGATAAGGTCTACACCCTCTGTCCTGAGCTGAGTGCTAGTAGCATAGCCAATTTTGATGCAAGAAGTTCCAAGGAAATGTTTTTAATTTTTAATGTTTTTAAATAACTCAAAACCATAGCTGGGTCCCAAGTATTTGTGTACCTTGGTTTATTTGGCCTTAACTGAAAAATACCTTTAAAAAACCTTTTAACCCAAAAATCCTGTGCAAATTTCGGACCTAAAACTAAAGCTAAGGCTGATCTGTGAGAATTAAGGGTTCCATAAGATACACCCTTCTCAAATTCAAGTTGAAGGAATTCTATAACTATTGGTACCGATGCAGAAAAAAAAATCTACTTTTCTTGTACCACAGAAATGCCACCATAACTTTAAGCCCGTATTGTAGTGCTTTAAGGTAGATTCTGTTAATGATACTATGCATACCTCTAAAGTAGAATCTGGGACTCCTCGTGACTCTAATGCTTGCCGGATAAAAATCCGGTAACCAGGGTAAGTTGTGCCCATATGGGATGTGGTGTTGACCTATTAACGGGTAAAAGTCAATTTATATTAGGTTGAAGAAAAAACTGGAGGATGTCTTTGAAGAGAAGTGAAAATAGGATACCATGGTTGTGCAGGCCAATATGGGGCAATTACGATACCCTCTGCCTTATCTTGAATAATTTTCTGTAACACCCGAAGAATAAGAAAAAAGGAGGGAAAGCATAGAATTTTAGGCGTTCCCAACTTAAAGTAAAGGCATCCACCCAGAAAGTCTCAGGGTCACGATGCCAGGATACAAATTTAGAACATTTTTTGTTGAGCCTGCATGTAAAAAGGTCTATATTTGGAGCATCAAAAAAGCAAAGAATCTCTTCATAATATTTGTTATTTAATTCCCATTCAGTTATTAAATTTACCTTCCGAGACTGTTCATCTGCAATTATATTATCTTTTGAGTTAATATATGAAGCAAATATGTAAATTTTTCTTTCTTCACACCAATGCCAGATATCAAAAAAAAAGCTTGTTTAACTTAGGGTACTGGATACCCCCCATTCTATTAATATAGGCAATAGCGGTTGTATTATCAATCCGCAATAAAATATTATGACCACGAAGGTCGTTGACAAAACACTTTGATGCGAAAAAGACTGCCTTTAATTCCAGATAATTTATATGCTCCTTCTCTTCCTCTAAAGACCAGAAACAATTACTTTTCATATCCCTACAACAGGCACCCCAACCAGTTAAGGAGGCGTCTGAAAAAATTTCCAATTAAAATGAATCTCTTCTTATAGAATTTGAGCCATGTGGGATATTACACAACCACCATCTAAGGTCATTATGAAGGATGGTAGTAATATTCATATATTTATCATAATTTCCACCAGATCGCCATCGGACAAAAACTTCTCTCTTTCATACAATTTTGTATGTGCCCAACCATAACAAATACCTGGGCATACAGAAACTATCTTGCCAACAAATTGTGCAAAAAAGCGAATAGTGCATTTTTTGCTAGTTGCCCAAATTTTGTTTAATTAAATTTAAAAGAACTGGTTTCTTATCTTGAGGAAGAGAAATGGTCATATCTACAGAATTATAGTTAAAAACCCAGATAACGACATAGCTGTGAGGGCACTAACACACTTTTTTCGTAATTTATAATGAATCCAAACTGCTCAAGAACTGAAATTGTAGTTTTAACATTTTTGGAACATTTTTCAAATGATTCCCCAAAACCAAAAAACCATCTAAATATATAACTGAAAGGAAACCTCTAGCTCTAAAAATAGAAATTATTGGTTTCATAAGCTTGGTAAATATGTATGGTGTGCAGTTAAGGCCAAAGGGCATACAATTATATTCAAAAAGTTTTCCTGAAAACTTAAACCTTAAATATTTTTAAATTTTTTTATCAATAGGTAATAGAAAATATGCATTCTCTAAATCAAGGGTACACATGTATCCATTTCGTTGCACAATATTGCATACTGTCCGCCTATCTTCTAATTTAAAATGTTTTGTTCTAATAAAAACATTCAAAGATTTTAAATTTAAAATAAGACGGCTAGATCCATCAGGCTTAGGTACTAAAAAGGTACTGGAAATAAATTCGCCCACAGTGTGATTAACCTCATTAATAGTTCCTAATTTTAAAAGGTCATTAATGGAAATTTCAAGACATTTTTTCTCAGAAAGCGACCAAATCGGTTCTGAAGGTTTAAATTTTTGAACTGGAGCTCTAATAAAGGGTAATTTAAGTCCAGTAATTCAAGATAAAATTATTTTTATCCTGGGTAATACCCTGCCATTCGGGTAAAAAATATTTTAAGCGACCCACCTTATCTAATATCTTCGGCGACTGTCTTTGGTTCGAACATTCGATCTCGACTGACGTTCCTGCGCTTGTGCATTCGAGCCGCGCTGAAACAATCTTTGTCTCTGTTGGGATGGGGCTATGGCTGCACCCTGACGACGTCCACCCCGAGTGGTGTCCCTGCGTGTTGGTACGCGAGGTGGACGGTACAAGTTTAAAGATGCGCCTGATAATGGTTTTCTCGTAAAATTAGAACTGAAGGGCTATAGTTCCAAGGCAGTTCTTTTAACCTCCTTGCTAGCCTTGATACGTTTTCCCAGATTTCTGCCAAACAACCAGCCATCTACGGAGACATTGGTCAAGGTATCCTTTAGGTCTTTTCGTAAATTCAAGAGGAGTAGATCACGTCGAATGACTGAATATTTATGATGGAAATCCGCAAGCAATTTCCTGGTATCACTAACTTGCTCTATCCATTTGCGGCTTACTTCCCCTCCCCTTTCTGAAAGTAGTTCAGAAGTAAGTTGACCTAGGGCTGAAAGAGTAGAACCCATTTGATCCTGCAAACTTGCAAGATTGGTGTCGCGACGCAGAATCTGCTCATTAATAGCCGACGCCACTTCAGAATTAAGGCATGGACTCTTTAAAAGTGGACAATTTTCCACGGGTGAATATTTCCCTATTAATTTTTTATGGTTTTCTTCGCTTCAGCCCTTCTCCAATAATGTTGTCCATCTACTTGCCAAATCGCAGTGGATCTTGGAACCAAACAACTCCTGAATTGGCTGTTGTACTGCTTTAAGGCTCCTCATCTCCCAACAATGCCAAAACTTCCTTATCTAGAGACGGGGCTGGAGGAAGATTTTCATCATTCGTAGAAATAATTTCTAAAAGGAAACATTTTGTATCAGAATATTTTGCCACAAATAATTGCCGGAAATGTAAAATATGCTATAATATTTCACAAGCCTTATATTCCAAGAACCAGAAAAAGTAAAATATACCATAATATTATACTTTATAACCAAATCCTGTATGAACAACTGTTATTGTTTGAACTTAGGAACTGTAAAATATGCCATAATATTTCACAAGCCTTGTATTCCAAGAACCAGAAAAGTAATATATACCATAATATTATACTTTATAACCAAATCATGTGTGAACAACTGTTATTGTTTGAACTTGGGAAAAATAAAATATGCCATAATATTTTACAATTCACAAGAAGTTTTGTACACAGCTTCCAGGAAAATTAGGAATGTAAATACGCCATAATATTGTACAACTACTTAATTCTTTGAGCCAGTTACCATAATAATTCAGGAATACCACAAAGAGAAGCAGTAAGAAAAAAATTGTCCTATCAATTCTTTCCACAAAAATATAAAACAACAATAAAGTATCCTTTTATTTACCTGCTAAACCGCCATCAAGGTCAGGGTCGACCCTTTTGGCCAACTCTGATAACGGTACATTATCAGAACTGTCGTCACTGTACTCACCCTTACCCCGCTCACCCAAACCTCTAGCGGGGCTAAAATTTGAAACTGAAGGCGTGGAATGGCGATGATTCCGAGACACACTCCTTTGTCGAGCCCGACGATATTTCAATTTTAAACATTTTTTAAGTTTAGAAATTTTCACTATCTGCCGAAAAACTATAACGTCTTTTATTGCGATTAACCGACATATTAAATTTATCTAATGAAATAACAAAAATTTTGCCACTCCGAAAAAAAAAACACACGCGACGTAACTATTCGGCACGAGAACAAGGAATGATCAATGAGTTGCATAGACCGAGCGGGCGGGTGTCGGGGTGCCCTTGTATTGGGGCGAATTTTTTGCGTTGCTTTTAAATTCGTGGTATTCGGTAGAGTCAGGGAGACTACATAGTGTACTTATTTACGAGACGAGGACGAAATATAATGGTAATAAAATTGCCAGTCCTTGTTTCCTGGGGCCGTATGTAGTCGTTCAGGATGAATCTCCTAATGTAAAAATTAAATAAATAAAGAAAATAAAGAGATTCTAATCCATAAAAATAGAACTAAATTATATCATAAGTAAGTAATTAGTGCATAAAGGGCCCTGCGCATAGTTAGGTAATAATTAATTAATTTACTAGTTTGGTGTATTATTAGTTAAGGTTTTGTAAAAAAAAACTGGAAAAGAGGGGTTATTAGGTAAAAAGTTAAAAATTTCAAAATTACTGGATATTAATTGAATGTATGTATATAATTTTAGGAATGTGTTAAGAAGAGTTGTTACTTTTATAGTATATATATCCGGAATTTTCAATTTAAAAGAAATATGTAAATTCCTTAAATTTCCCGGGGAGGTGTAGTATGGAAGTATCACCCAGTATAACAAATATTGTGTAAATAGGAAACTACTATATTGTAATAATACATTAATTAATTCTTCATAGCAAAACATTATAATGTCTAGTAAGCATTATCATAAACCAGGTCAACGGGAAGTTCAACGATCCTTGGATGTCGCTTTTTGATATTTTATTATAGATCCTACTTAACCCTAAGAAGGTTGTTTCATTTTAACCCTATGTCTTAAATCATAATTACTTAAATCATAATTTACTACAGTATAGTAGTAAAATAAAGTAATCTAAAACTATCCTTTCTTGACCAACATGCAACTTTCTTGGCGATTCGAGTAAGAACAACTAGTTATCTGAAGCCAACACCATACCAAGGGTCGTGTCCTACTAAGTCGTTGTTCACCGGTCCCAAGGAACTCACGTCTACAAGATATTCGAGAACCGCAAACAGAATTAAATTCATAAAAATATAAGATAGAGAAGGGTAAATAAGAAATAATAAAATTAAACATGGAGAATATTTTAAAGGAGATTTTTTTCATTACAGACCATTCAACTTGGCTTATTGACTGAAGACCGTTTTTTACTGAGAGCGCCTACTGTACAATAATTGAGCTCACGGTACAGTTTCTCCGGGAGAACGTAGACCAGAAAATGTTCCAAAATATAACACATGTATGTAGTATAGACGGATAAATACATGCATTTGAAATAAAACGTTTAATTATTCAATTTTTATGATATATTAATTTTATGATTAAAAGTTAAAAAATATTTAAAAATAAATATAATAATTTTTTGGGCCTCCCCTATGCCCCTCCACCCTCCTCTCGGTTCAGCCTTTTCTTCTCTATCGGAAGGGCCCTCATATGGCCCCCTCCCTATGCGCCCCCTAAATATTCGGGCGCGGCCCCTCTGGATTCTTTGATCTATAAAGAAAATAAAATTAAAAATATAAGTGTATTCAATCTATACAGAATATATCACGATTGATGCTGAAGTTGAAACATTAACGGAATAAGGAACATTGCATTTTTTAGAAAATTTAACAACATATAATATAACAAGCGAAAATATTATTTTTAGCGATGCGACGTTGCTGCTCAGACTAACAGGTAACATCATGTTTGGTGTTGTAAATAAATCACCCTGTATATGCTAACCATTTTGAGTTTGTGTGTTTTTCTCTGTTGTTGTCCTATGCCAATTTTTAACGATTTTCATTTTATTTCATCGCCATATACGAAAAATGCTATAAAGTTTCGGAAATAAAAAAAAATTATAAAAAATAAACTTTAATATATTATTATGAAAATGTAAATACGTAAATTATTCTTCTAGTTTTTTAAGTATTTTATTCGTATTTTGTAGTTAAAAGTTGATTAGTGAGATTTATTCAGGGTTCTACTTACGTTTAGCTTAATATTTTCTTTTATAGTCTCTGATGTGTTCCTAAATTTCATTACAATATTATGTATTCATCGCACATGGCTTAAAAAAATCGCCAATTATATTTAACAATAAGCCTAAAAGAGTGACTGAATTTACCAAAATTTCATTTTTATAGATATTTCTTTTCAATTTAATTATTCATCTAAAAACATTTTAGCTCGTTAGATCCCATCCCAATCCCTTATCGATGTTGTCAAATTTTCAAAGAAGTCTGATGTTCCCTTATTCGTAAACGTTTAACTTTGCATCGATCGTGATTCACCTTCATAAGTTTCATAAAATGTAGGAAAAATCGAATAGTTTTTTTTCTCCAAGAGTATTGTCCACAAAGATTAAAATATCCAACTTACCCTCTCTCCTTTGTACTTCCCTCCGCTCTTCCTCTTCTTTTCTTTTTTTTTCTTCTTCCCTCTCTCTACATGCTTCATTTTGTTTTTCTTCTAAAAACTGAATAATAGAATCATTAGTTAATTTTAATGAAATCATGTAATAGTTATTTTAAATAATGCATTAGACGTAGATAGAAAACGATCCAAAAGATTTTTTTTTGAAGATTTCATTGCTGTGATAAAAAACCCTATCAAGATGAAGCACTGTATTTTTGTCGAAGTATTAACACGTACATCGATAAGAATAATACGTTCCAGTACATTGAAATCGAGCGCATAGCATATTCTATAACAAGGAGTACAAGGGCGAAATAAGCAAAATTTTATCAGAATTTTAAAATTCGCACATATTATATGCGATACTCTTTCTATGACTAAGTTATTTTAATTTTAAATCAATTTATTTATCATTCACAGTTGTATGAAATGTTTAGCTTTTTATATTCAGATATATGAGAAACTGTACCTTATTTAATGATTTAAAACATAATTGTTGGTGATGATGGTATAAAAGTAAAAACAGGATAGTTTTAGATAGCGCCCAGGCTCACTCATATCGTATTTTAAAAGAAATATTAAATATTTTAGACAATTTAAATGTCAACAAATACAATTATATAGAGATAATAATTTAGAGATAATTTTAATATAAAGCAAATTACGAAAGAATATGCAATTATTTAATTCTGTGATGTAGTAAAATATATAATTTAATTAGATGATAAATGCACCAAGTCTATAGTTTATTTTGGTAGAATATACTTATATAAGCTAACGCTTATACTTACTACATCATTAATTAGTTATACTACTATAAAATCATATATTTCCTTGGAGAAATAAAGCTTTTTTTTTATAAAAACAAGAGTGAGAATAAATATTCTTGCACTGATTACGAAATGAAATCATTCCTTTATTAAAAACTAAATCCAAGTGCATTTATTTTGTATGATGAGCTAAATAATAACTACTTAAATCTAATTCTAGGATGAAACTATAAAGCATACCCTGATTTCTGCGAATCATATAAAACAAATCTGATATTCAAGACATAAACTTTTGACGAAATTAAATAGCTGATAAATAAAACTTAATTAATATAATAAGTAATTATATTATCGAAAACTAACGTCGCAAAAAAGAAATTATGTTAGAGTAATTGAGCAAAATTAATTATTACCTTACCATATCAACCAAATATTTAAAAAAAAACTATTTAATGTAACATCGTTCACTAGCCATGTGAATATTAAAAAATTACTTATAAATAAGATGTAACATACCTTTAGCCGCTCGGCCATATAATTTATGCCCTGCAGGACATGGTCTAATTGCCCTTGTAAGGCCTGTAAGTCATTTTTGGGCGGAGGGGGCTGCACACTACCCGATGACGTATCTATGCAAAAATGAAATAATAATAAATATAAATATCCGAAAACTTTTTTATGTTTAGTTTACAACAATTTTTTCTTAATAAATATGGCATACTTAAAAAAAAACTTTCGCTTTGTATTCCTAAAAGCAGACGAATGAACAGTTTTGCTACAAAATTTTCGTGCAAATTAAAATAAGCATCTTCTATCCAATATATATTTACTTACATAATAATATATTTTTATTATTTTACCAAAATATGTTAACAATCACAATACATTATTACAAAAATTATAAATACTTACTGGCTTCCTGATCCATAGGTTGTTGTGGGTTTTCTTCTGCCATTTTATTTTCATAAATTACAGAATGAACAATGTTGTATAGTCTGGCAAGTGGATCTGAAACAGCGGCAGAAATGTGGGCCAAAATATTCCACGTTGCCACGTTTAACCTCAAAACTTAATTGTGCGGGACTTACTTTCTAATAATATGCAATATAAGATTTTTTACAATAACAAGATATAGAGGGTAAAATGTTAAGAATTATAATCTAAATAGTTATTCCATTTTGGCTTTAATACGCAATTGTTTTACCATTAAATATGATACAGTTAAATGTTTGTCCAAAAAATGGATCATGTTTAGTAAATCTGGCAACATTACGTTACACCTCTACATTCCTACGTCTACTCCTCTACTTCTTGTATAATAGGGGTCAGCCATTATGAACCTGAACGCTTGTGATTGGTTTCCCTCGCCGCACGTGTTTTTGTTATGAATTATTTCGACAGTTCATTGGACAGGGTCTTTGTCACCTGTTTACAATGCTTGCTGCCGTTTCAAAACATTGATTACTATTGAAGGGTGGACAGTGGCGTAGGTTTTATCGTTGATTTTTGGATTCCGTTTATTTTATATGTTATTTATTATTTTGTTTTATTTGTGGCTATTAGTTAAAAAAACTAATATTAGTGTTGTGTATACCTAAGTAGGTAGTGTAATTTTCTTAGGTTTGGAGTTTCACTGTTTTATTACTTACATGAAATACCTATTATTTAATTTTTTAGTTTGTTTTATTATTGTCTACATATATACGAATAATAACATTTATTATAATGAATAAATTCACTGAGGTCCTTCATAGTCAAACGAATGAAGTGATAGCAAACGTACAGGTAAGTTATAATAATTTATTTAAAAAAAAGTGAAATACATTGTGCCTCTTAAAAAAACAGTAGTTTATATTATATTTTATTGCTTTTTGTATACCAACTATGCATTCAAAATGTTGTTATTAGGATTTGCGATGAAGAAGCTGCAAATAATTCGATGAAATTGCCTCTTAAGCGTAAGCTTGATCGCGTTTCCCTTTATACCGGAGTCTCCGTATCATCCGTGAGAAAAATTCACAAGGAAGATGAAGAAAGGCGACAAAATAACCCTGATGAAATGTTAGCCAGTCCAGGGAAAAAACGGCCACGGAAAACTGTCGTCGAAAAAGATGACAGTTTTCATTTTCAAATAGTTAGGCATTGTATCACCAGATTTTACCTGTAATATAAAGTGATTCCGACAACTAGAAAGTTGTTACAACTAGAAAGAAGAAAATTAAAAGAAGAGGCAAATTTTTCTTATTCCAGGGAAACGCTTCGTCTTTTATTAAAGTCAAATGGCTTTTTTTGGCGTAAGTGTCAAAATAAGAGGAAAATCTTAATGGAGAGGCCCAATATTCTTTCCTGGAGATACAAATATCTTCGCGAAATACGAAAATATCGTGAAGAAGGCCGAAACATTATTTACTTGGACGCAACTTGGGTGGATAACGATTTGACGTTCAAGAAATGTTGGCAGAGCGATACGGTTACTGGTGTTTTAAAAAATATTAGTTCAACGGGTAAGCATACAATACAAAACAGTGTGTATAAGTTACAGTCATATATTTTTTTACGGGCAAGGACCCGTTAAATTTAAGAAATATATATATATATATTTTAAATGATATTTTAGGTCGGCTAATAATTGTTCATGCAGGTTCCGACAAGGGTTTTGTGGACAATGCCTGTTTAATATTTAAAGCCGGATTGGCCACAGGTGATTACCATGGCCAAATGAATAGGGAAAATTTTACTAGATGGCTCACGGAAAAACTTCTGGAGGATAAATTCTGGGAAACTGACCAAATCATGGAAGAAATCGAGCCCCTTGTCATCACAATAGGAAATGAGGACAGTGACAATAATGGCAGTAGTAGTGAAGACGATAGTGAATACGAGGCTGAAGGTAAAGAAAACGAGCTCGCGTATTTCACCAGTGAAAATAAAAACATGTTTAAGTGAAGTGTGTGAGACTTAAAAAAAAACTGTAGCGTTTTATTTTTCTACTCTTATTTTCACTAACGCTCCATTGATATTTCATTAATTTCAATAATTATATTACTAATTTCAGTCAACTTCTTTTATCGATATTTCTTTAAATTCACACTGTCAATGACACATTACTACTGTAACGCATTACTCTCCTGGTTTTATTATTCATGCTTTCTGTTGACGGTCCGTCACTCTTCTGGTTGGTCTTGATTGATTTTTTCTCTGATTGGATTGACATTGACAGCTCAGGCGAGAGGTGGGGTCGTAACTTATTTAGTCGGTACTGCATCCATTTTTCGAGGACTTGTTCCCGTGTCGCAGGTAGAAGCGCACGTAAAAGGCCAGTTTTTTATTTTCGAAATTTGTGAAGCAGGAAGTGGCCAATATGGTTTATAATTTATAGTCCTTAATCTTGTTCCTTTAGGCACAGTATAAAGAACAAGACAGTAGGTTCACTCTCTTGCGGCCGTTTGAAGTAGGGACTTCTAAACAGTGCCGACTTTTTTTACGCGGTCGTAAATCATTATTTAGTTTCGACGGCAATCCTTTACGATACGGGGGGTGTTTGAAACATTTTTAATAAGGAATATTTTCGTACATCGCGGCGGGCAGCGTGTAATATATGGAATTTTTTGAAATTAAAGGCACTTTGTATTATTGTTAAAATGAAATTGAAAGAATATTATTAAGTATCTCTTTTGAACAAATGACTGTAAGAAAAACACTTGGTAGATAGCTTTAAAATTAAGTTTATTAGAATGTACACAATTAAATCTTAGCTTTACGTTCCTTTCATGCTCTTTTCTTAACTGACCAAGAAGCTACCTACCTAATATTACATACACTTAATTAATAATAACTTCGTTAATATGCCCATTTTTTAAATATTTAATAAAATTTACATAATAATGTGATAACAACACTCAGCATATGGAACTCGGTAACAGTGAATTATAAAAAGGCAGTTAAATAAAAAAAACTTATTAAATGCCTAATTATTTGCTTTTTAAATAGGGGATGAAAGAACAAACCACTAAAATTCAAATAAAACGAAAATAGGTGTTTTACAACCTAGAATTCATATAAATATGAAAAATAAATATAGTTTTACATTGGGGATTATAGTACACATCAATATTTTGAAACTTAAACCCTTATTAAACTTAACCCCCTTGTCATTGAAACCACCCTTAATGACGAAAAAAATGCAGTTTTAAGTATGGTTAGACGGTATAAGTGGCTAAAATTTATATCATTCAAATGATTGCAATGCAACTAATAATAAATCGGATAGCTTTCACTATTAAAAACTACCACTAATAACAGAATATTACCAAAAATTTTGCATTTTTTTAGATTAAAATCACGATTTTAAAAAAATATGTACTCTAAATCGCTGACACTTTTTGAACATATTATTGGTACCTATATATAGTCCATTGTAGAAGGCTACGCTTTAATTTTTGAAATAAATACATAATTTTTTATGATAAATGTTTTTAAAACTGCAATTATTTTTATTTTATTCCTAACTTTTTTAATTTTTATGCTAATGACTACAATCAAGTTTATTTTGAAAGTTTTTGATAGTACATACTTGAAAAAATGTGCTGGATATTTGTCTAAAAAACGTTATTTTAACAGCGTTTATTAAACGTTAAATTATTTAACGTTATTATTTTATGTCATTATATTTTGTTATCTAAAAAAAGGGGTTATGTTCACACAGTTGTATCTTAACGCCTATAGCACCTAGATAAATCAAACAAAAGCCAATCTTTTGTTTTTAAACCAACTTTTGTTTATTAGATTTTTTTGTAGGATGTCAATTTTCCGAGATATTTAAGAAATACTGAAGAAAAGCGTGTATTTTTTTTTTGACTAATCCATTTTTATTTAAAAAAAATGTTTATCCCCTTTTACTCCTGCAGCCATCTACGCAACATATCGCCGGCATTTTTAAAGTACAAAATTTCCGCACAACGCTATTATAGTTCTAATATTGACGTCTTAATAAGACGCCCCTGTATAACGCAGTCGCTACCGGGCAGCAAAAAAGAGTAGCATCAGAAAGCGAGTGAGAAAGGCAACATTTTGGGCGGCGCTTAGAGTGATCCTTCTATTCTAGTTTATGTTCGGTGCTTTAGGGAACTGTTTATTTCATAATTCTGGTGCAGGATGCCCGAGATTTTGATGGATAGATAATGAAACTTAGCAAGGTGAGTGTGTCACATTTTGAACGCCATTCATTTTTATCGACAGTGAATACAATGGCAACCGTTGTTTTAGGGTTTTACTTTTCCGTTTTACTTTTCCGTTTTCCTCTTTATTCTTCTTCAATTGTTGATGGCTGCAGGATTTTGATTTCCCCGGGAAATTGCTGTAAGCTGTGGAGCTAGAGCCAGAGTTAGAGCTATTAGTAGAGATTCCCAGTCCGGATAGCTAAGCTACAAATGGCACACATTTACAGCCTTGATTTTGAAGGCCAGCCGTTCATTTCTTGGAGGAATATACAGGCCAGTTTATTCCATTTATTTAAATATTATTAACCATAGACTTGTCTCACATATTAAAATTTTTATTAATATACTTTTAAAATCAATTTATTGCTACAAATATTTAATCAACATCATAATTTAATGTGTCAATTTCTTATCTATAATTTTAGTTGTTTTTTGTTCAGTATTTTTCAGTACCTTTTTTGGTAGTTAAGTAGATATAACTCGGTTAAGGCTGATATGCCTTAGGTAAAAAGGTTCATGAACTTTCCCCTGCGTAAAACAGATATTTACTAAAAACTTTAATAATTGCAATTTATTTTCCAAGTGCTGAAATCTACCTAGTAGTGAAATCATAATTTAAATGTTACTTTTGTCAAATTTATTTTAATCATGTCAACATTATTCGTATTTCAATTCATAATAAATTATTAACATTTAACAGATTAGAAAATGAGGTGTATACGTATCTTTGGTGTAAATATAATTTGGTTGTATTGTTAAGATATTTTTTTTTTGCCTCTTTAAATCTACTTTATCCAGGGTCATTTAATTGTTAATTGAAACCTATATACCAATTCTTTTTCTTAGTTTTCTTTCATTCATAAAAAAAAAACTAAGTGGCGCCCTCTTATTTAATAGCTATAATCAAGATTATATTCTTTAATAGCCAGTCATAAGTGAACCTTCGAACAATCCCAAGCCTCCAATAATTCTGAGCTACCGTCTGCAAACTCTTGGCAAAATAGTAACACTGTAAAGTTAACGCCACAGAAAATGACGCCCATAAACGTGGGGCCCAGATTGGCTATTTTTATTAATCTATTTTAATAATCTTTTAATTTTTTTTTAAATATTGATAATACCTTGGATGAGTGGAGTTTTAGAGTGCTTTGAATCTCAAGTAATGCTTATTGTTTTTGAGTAAAGCAAATATCAAATTTGATTATAATTTATTGGCCATAATTTTATTAGTAATTGTTGGTATACAGAGTGTATACAATTTGAAGGAAAACCCTTGCTAGGAAAGTGTTTATATATGATATTTTTGATATTTATTGTTTTTCGAGGTATCCTTGTTAAGGACTATGATTTGACAATCTGCGACAATACAATGTGTTTAGTATATGCTGGGTTTATAAGAAAGTATGTACTTACTTGCATAGTGTTCAGGGACATTAAGAGGATTTTAATAGTTTTTTAGGGACAAGATATCTTTAATGTTCGAATTGTAATAGATCACAATTAGAAAAGTAAAATATTTATTATAAATATCTTTAAATTAAACTTTGAGAAGTTTATACTTGTAAACATTTCCCATCTTTTATTATTCTGGATTCTCGAAGTATAGCTGAGTAGATTTGAAAATTTTTTTTGATAGTTATGGAAATTCATATTTTAATTATACATGGTGTCACCACTTCATTTAGGTTTCTATATGGCAAATGTATTTGGGATTTGATATATGCATGTGTTATACAAGGTGATGCAGATTAATAAATTGTTTTAAAACTATTATTCTTCAATTTTGATATACCCAAAACTAATGAGTGCTATTACATACAGTAACATTTAATACTGCAATTTTTCAAATCTACAGAGTAGAACCAACTCAGACTATTTACAATTGTGTTTAATTTGAACAATTAAGCAATTTCATATTTAGAAAAAACATTAGCTTTGGCTCACTAAAAGTTAAAATTTTTCTGTACAAAATTTTTTTTTAAGTCATTCCTTAAACAAAGGTTTATGCATCATTGTGCCACTGACATTGTTTTAATTCTAAAATTTTTGAGAGATATTGTGGTCTCATATTGTTTTGTCATATAAAGTCAACCTAGATCCATTTCATTCCATGCCATCAAGTTTCTTAGGTGAGGTCATTTCAGACATTTATTTTTTTTTGGATTTAATTTTATTCTTGAATTCTTTGGAACAATTTTTTTGACACCATGGATTTGTATAATTTCCAACCTAATCATTTGTTAGAGCATGAACTAGATTATGAATTGAAAATTCGTTTAGTTGCTACTGTTCGGAACGTTGCTGACAAAAGAAAGATTTTATTGAGAATTCGAAAAAAGGAACAAACTTCTCCGGGATCTAGCATAACTTTACAGGAAGTTAAATTAGATTATGATAAGGAAAGAGCTGACATTAAAAAGAGTTTAGATTCCATTGCAAGTGTCATTGAAGAATTTGAGGGTGTAACTTCTGATTCAGCTGTTGCTCGAATGAAATCTCGTTTGTCTCATGTAGCTGGTAGGGCTAAAAGAATTCCTATGTTTGAAGAAAAAGCTGAAGAAATTCAAGCTTATAGTCAGGAAATTACAGCAACTTGTCTAGCTCTTGAAGCTGATCTTTTTGACAAAATTTTTCCCAATGCTGATTCAGAACCAGTAACTCATTCCTCTGCTCCAGTTGTAAATGTAGCTGCTCCAATAGTCCATTGTGCTATTCGAAATGTTCCTATTAGTGAATGGCAAGTTAAGTTTAATGGAGATTCTCATAAACTTTATAATTTTTTGGAAACCTTAACTGAATTGGCTCAGGCTCGAGATGTATCTGAGGGTACATTATTTCAGTCTGCAGCAGATTTTTTTATTGATGATGCATTTGTGTGGTATAGGAGTGTCAAGTCAACTGTTGGTGATTGGTGTTCCCTAGTAAATAAATTAAAAAGAGACTTTTTACATGATGATATAGATGATGAAATTTGGGATCAAATTAAGAAAAGAAAGCAAAAGAAGGGAGAAAATACTGTGGTTTTCATTGCTCATTTGGAGGTTCTTTTTGCTAGGCTTTCTCGTGTGCCAGCAGAATGTACTAAGATTAAGTTTGTTAAAAATAATTTGTTGCCTGACTTCATTGATAGATTGGCTTTAATTGAAATTAATTCCATTTCTTAACTTTCTGAGCTTTGTAGGAAACTTGAAGAATCTGATTATTTAAAGAATAAAAATAAAATTAATAATGTTTCAGAAGTATCTACTAATAAATTTTCTAAAATCAAGTTTTTTAAAAATTATTCTAATAGAAAACCTTTCTTTCAAAATAATAAAAATAAAAACTCAGTGGAAGAATTTGCAAATAAATCTAGTACTTCTCATGATATACAGCAAGGCTCTAAAAATCATGAACATAAATCAACTAATAAAATAAAGAAAGAGTTAATATGTTGGAATTGTTATTGGCCTAACCATTCTTATTATAACTGTAAGGGTCCAAGGACTGTTTTTTGTTTTAAATGTGGAGAACCAAATGTCAAAGTAAAAGATTGTAAAAAATGTAAATTAAACACATCTTTTAAAAACTTAAATTTTAAACCTAACTATTTTAACAAATTGAGCTGGGAACATTGACTTGCTAAGATTTCTGATTTCATTAAAACTACTATTATAAAAAATAAAGTTTACCCTCAAGAACAAATTTCACCACTATTCATCAATAAACCTTATATACTTGTATATATACTTGTATACTTAGACCATATATACTTGTAAAGTTGTTTGATGTGCCCATTACAGTTTTGCTTGATTCTGGAGCTACCTCTTCAGTTGTAGGCTCTAAGGGTATAGATATTTTAAATAAATTGGGACTAGAAATTAACAAGACAGAGCTTAAAAATGTTTGTACTGCTGATGGTAGAAGGCAGGTGGTAAAAGGAACTGTAGATTTGCCTGTCTATATTAATAATCATTGCGAGATTGTGAATGCCTTAGTAGTACCTTCTCTGTCCCAAGCATTTATTTTTGGTTGTGATTTTGCCCAACAGTTTGGAATTTTAGTAGACTTTCATGATAGCTTGTGGCATGTTAGAAGTGATTTTTGTGGTCATCAGCTTGATGTCTTGGAGAATTCCTCTTTGGATTTTACAGGTGGTTGTCCTGATTTGTTTTCATTGGAAGAGCTTTCTGAAGAACAGAAAACTGTTGCTGATCAAGTTGTCTCATCTTTTCGTGAAATTAGTAGCAAGGATAAGCTTGGCCGAACTAATCTCATTACCTGTATGATTGACACAGGCGATTCACCTTCATTTAAGAGAAGACCATATGTTATGTCCCCATATATGTCCCCATAAATCTGATAGTTATCCATTGCCTAATATAGATAGAATTTTAACCTCGCTTCGAAATGCCAAATATATTACATCAATAGATCTCAGGAAAGCATTCTGGCAAATTCCTCTTGATGAGGCTTCTAAGGAAAAAACAGGATTTGCGGTGATTGGTAGAGGTCTTTTCCAGTTTGTTACTATGCCCTTTGGACTTAAGAATGCTGCTCAAACTCAACAGCGTCTTGTGGATGCTATTTTTGGTCCTCAATATGAACCAGGTGGAGAAAACAAAAATGGGAGTATTTTCACATATCTTGATGATATTCTTGCCATTAGCAGTGATTTTGAGTCTCATATTAATCTTTTATGTGAAATTAAGCAAAAATTGCAAGAGGCTGGACTTACAGTCAATTTAGAAAAATGTGATTTCTTTAAAACCTCATTAAAATTCCTAGGTTATATCGTGGGTTCGAATTCTCTTAGGACTGATCCAGATAAGGTCTCTGCTATGGTCAATTATCCTCGTCCAAAGACGACTACGGAAATTAAGCGTTTTGTAGGACTTTGCTCCTGGTATCGCCGTTTTATCAAAGATTTTTCTACTTTGATGTCTCCTATTAATGATCTACTTAAAGGACGGAAAAGGGGTCAATCAATTATATTCAAATTCAAATTCAAATTCAAAAGACTTTTATTACCACTTAAACATTGTACATAGAAAATTACATTTTTTTATTACAAGAATTTACACAATGCTAAGAGTAATGCGGACTGAACTGCGATTATAAAAACAACCGATAACACATACACGGGCTAGCGCGCATGTGCTGCTCAGACCGTTAAAACATACTAACCTAATTACAACTAAAAGAAGAATAAAGACTTTCCCAATTATAATTATTAAGAAAATAAGTCATTAAACCCTAAAAACATATAAAAGATAAAAACAAAAAAAAAATATAGTGTAATAATTTACTATATCAATTACATTAATATAGGTACCATCTGTGCAATAGACAGAGAGGAGGAAGGGCGGCAAAAAACACTAGCCGAGGCTGGAAAACCAGGGCAACACGACGCAAAAATGAATAGATATTCCAAAATGAACCATTTAAAATTTTATTTTTATGCCTGCAAGATCAACAAGACCAGTGTTGATTTAAAAAGTAAAAATTCAAAAATAATATGGTTGCAATTAAATAAAAATAATTAAATTATATTTTTAATAAGAATTTGATGGCGTGAATTTCTTAAAATGCCTATGTTAATTGAGAATCAAGAAGAAATTCTTTAACATATGCAATAAATTTCTTTGGTGAACTATTTTTAATGTATTCCGGTAACCTGTTCCACATATGAATGCCTACATACTGGAATGATTTTTTGAAACCTGATGTTCGATGAAATGGAATTCTAATTAAATTTGGATTTCTTACATTGTGTATATAATCATGGTGAAAAAATAAGTCTCTTAAATATGGCGGCTGACCTGATTTAATTATTTTGTAAATTAAATTATACATATGACACTTCCTTCTATTTCTCATATTTAATATAAAATGTGAATTTAGATAAGGAGTAATGTGGTCTCTATACGATATATTAAAGGAAAAACGCATACAACTATTTTGCAGTTTTTGCACCGTCCTTGACAGAGATACGGTTAGTGAGTCGCCATACACAATGTCCGCATAATCCACCAAAGACAGTACAAGCGAATTGCAAAGCAAATATTTGGTGTTTGATGGTAACTGATTTTTGTATTGATATAAGTTTTTTAAACGACCGTAAGCAATTTTAATTTTGTTCTTAATGTGGGAGGCAAAGCTGAGATTTGAATCGAATATAACCCCTAGATTACGTTTTTCCGCAACGGTTGGTATAACTGTTCCATTAATATTAATTTTAAAATTTTCCATGCAATCTAGAAGATGACTTTTATTTTGTGAAAAAAACATTGCACATGACTTTGAAGCATTTAATTTGAGGTTATGGTTTTCAGCAAACAAAGCAATCTGATTTAAGTCGGCGTTAATTTTATTCTGTGCCACCTGAGCATCTGATATTTTAAAAGAATTATAAATTTGGGAGTCGTCAGCAAATTGGTGCAGCTTAGAATTTTCGATGCACTGATTCATATCAGCAACATATAAAGAGAAAAGTAAGGGGCCTAATATGGAACCCTGAGGCACCCCTTTTTTAAATGACAAAAACCTTGAAAATTTAAATTCACCATCATTCACCGTTCGGACACAATGTAACCGATCTTTAAGATAAGAGCTAAAAAAATTTATGGCATTTGCCGAAAAACCATAATAGTGCAGTTTTGCCAAAAGCATTTGGTGATCTATGGTATCAAATGCTTTACTTAGATCTAAAAGAGTTAGGCAAGTTATTTCCTTTGAATCCTCTTTAAACCTGATATCATTAACAATACTGATAAGACTTGTTATAGTACTATAAGATTTACGAAATCCTGACTGGCAATCAGGAATAATTTTTAAATTATAAACATAGTCAGCTATTTCGTTATATACGTGACGTTCTAAGATTTTTGAAATGACAGGCAGAATACTTATTGGCCTAATGTCTTTATAATCTGTTGGACAAGGTATTTTTGGTAAGGGAATGAGTATCGCTTTTTTCCAATCATCGGGGAATTGGTTTTCTAAGATGCAGGAATTTAAAATATTGACTAATGGCTTAAGACAAAAAGGAAGACATAGTTTAAGATCTCTAATGGAAATTCCATCACCATCTATTGCATTTGACCCTATTTTATTTATAATATCGACAGTTTTATTTTCAGTTATAAGACTTATATTAAATTCCGTCTCAAAGTGACTAAATGTATTTGAATTATAAAAGTTAAGTTTTTCTAATGATGTTGAATTAGTAGGGCCCACGGTGTTCGAAAAAAAATTATTTAAGTCCTCGGGTAAATTGAGATTTTCAGGAATAGAGTCAATCTTTTTTTTAGTAAAATTAAGTTTTTTTGCTTTGTTCCAAAATTCTTTACCCTTTTCTGTAGACATTTGCTTGAAAAAAGTAATTTTTTCGCGATTAATTGCGTGTTTAGTATAATTCTTTAATTGCCTGTAATATGACAAATTCACGAGAGTTTTTTGTCGAGTATATTTTTTCCGAGCTTTGTCTCTTAATTTAATTAGATGTTTAATATTACTCGTTATCCACGGCGTAAATGGTCTATCCTTATATAGTCTTGTTTTAAACGGAGCGTATTTATTTATTAAATAGGAAATATTATTGCTAAGTAATGACACTTTTTGATTAATGTCAGAAATATAATAAATATTATGCCACTGTAGCTGCTGGGCCTCCTCCCCAAATGAAGTCATGTTAATACTATTGTAGTCCCTAGACCTAACAACTTTTTTACATAATTTAGATTTTGGTAAGTTTAAAATCGCTTGAACTAGATTATGATCAGATATGGACTCCGATATACAGGTAGATTCAGAGCTAAGACACTCGATGTTACTGCTAGCTACAATGACGTCAATAAGGGTATTAGACCGATTGTTGATTCTAGTAGGGTTATTAATCAGTTGCCGAAGATCGAATACTTCCAAAAGATACTTAAAGTTTTGAGTTGCTGCAGTTGGTCTAAGTAAATCTATATTTAAGTCCCCCATAAAAATTATACTATCATAGCATGGAACAGATATAGTAAAAATTTCTTCAACAAGTTCAAGAAATGTAGGCATGCTAGAAGAGGGTGGCCTATATATATTTACTAATAAAATATTTCTTTTATTTGCAATAAACCTTATACTTAAATACTCAAACTCATCAGTTATATGGGGAAATGTATAAATATAATATATAATAATATAAATATAATATATGGAATGATGACGCAGAGGTTTCATTTATCAAAATAAAGCAGTTGTTAGTTTCGTCACCAATCCTTTCACAACCAGATTTTTCAAAAAGATTTGTTATTCAGAGTGATGCTAGTGATACAGGCTTAGGAGGGGTATTGACTCAGATGATAGATGGGGAAGAAAAGGTTATTGCTTATGCAAGCAGGTCTCTCACTAAAACTGAGAGAAATTATTCTGTTGTTGAGCGAGAGTGCTTGGCTGTCCTTTTTAATATTGAAAAGTTTCGTCCGTATATTGAAGGAGTCGAGTTTACAGTTATCACTGATCACTATAGCTTGTTGTGGTTAAGTTCGTTAAAGAATCCCAGTGGTAAATTAGCTCGTTGGTCTATCCGTATGAGACAACATACCTTTGATTTGGTTCATAGGAAAGGTTCTCAGAATGTTATCCCAGATGCATTGTCTCGATTACGTAACTCTCAAGAAATAGAGGATGATCATAACTCTTTAAGTAGTGAAATGGTGATTGGAGAGGTTGATATAGACAGAATAGATATTTATTTTGATAACTTGCGTCAAAAGATTGTAGCTCAGCCAGAAAATTATCCCCAATGGAAGGTTGAAAAAGACTATGTTTTTAAGTTTATTCCAAATCGACTCCCTATGAAGGTAAATCTTCCTGAATGGAAAATGTTATGTACCAAAACCACAATTATGTACCAAAACCACAAAGGACTGAGTTAATAAATTCTTGTCATAGTCCCCCTGAATGTGGACACTTTGGTTTTCTAAAAACCCTAAATCGAATCCAGGAATATTATTATTGGCCAAAAATGCGCCAGGATGTTTTAAAATTCGTTAAAAATTGTTTGGTTTGTGGTGCTCAAAAGACTAGTAATACTGCTCCCATGGGTTTGATGGGTAAAGAGAAAAATGTTTCATATCCGTTTCAGGTTATTGCTGTAGATCTTATGGGACCTTTTCCCAGATCTAAGAAAGGGAATAAGTGGATTTTCGTGGTTTCCTGTTGGTTTTCAAAATATACTATGATTTTTCCTTTGTGAAGTTCTAAATCACAATATATTGAACAGATATTGGAAGATAGAGTATTTTCAGTGCATGGTCCTCCATCTTTACTAATTTGCGATAATGGCAGTCAGTTTACATCTAAAACTTTTGCAAGTCTTAGTAGAATGTATAATTTCAATATCAGATTTAATCCTTTTTATTCACCACAATGTAACTTTGTTGAAAGAACTAATCGTACAATTGGAACTGCTATACGTAGTTATATAGATTCACATGATAATTGGGACAAACATATACCAAGAATTCAACAAGCAATAAATACTTCAAAGCATGACGTAACTGGCTTTACCCCTTCATTTTTAGTTTATGGGAGGCATATTCCTTTATCAGGAAATTATTATAAGAATGTTAATTTGGATATACAAATTGATCAGGAAATTTGCCCAGGAGATAGAAATACTTATGCTGAGAACCTGAAAGGTTTGAAAGAGATATTTACAGAGGTAAAAAATAAACTTCATACTGCCTATGAGAGAAACTCTAAAGCTTACAACTTGCGTAAGAGAGATGTCTCATTTAATGTAGGTGATCATGTTTGGCGTAAGAATAAAGTTTTATCTAGCGCTGTTGACAAGTTTACTTCTAAACTAGTTCCCAAGTATGTACACAGTATTGTCCGCAAAAAGTTGTCAAATCTGGTTTATATTTTGTCTAATGAAGATGGTTCTATTGCCGGTAAATGGCATATTAAAGACTTAAAGCCTTTTAATAATGGTCTTGATGATGATTCCGATTCTTTGGAATAGTTGTATTTGGAAATTATGTATATATTGTTATCTTCACTTAGATTCCTGCTTCTAATATTGACATCATTCTGGAATTTCTACCATTTGTTGATGTTATAATCTGGTCATTTGGGCCATATTTTATATTTATAACCTGTTAGTGGTTATGTACAGTATGTCATAAACTTGACATTTTAATTTTTATAGCCGAGGGCTATGTTTTGATGGTTGTCATACTCCATAAATGAGTATACACTTTATGTCAGTTTTGACTGTTTTTTCTTGGCCGTATTTTGTGTGTTATTATAACCTAGTGGTGGTTATAAACCCAGTGTCAATTTTGACTGTTTGAGGTTATATTTTTGGCCTATTTACCTTATCGGGGTCAGTGAACCTGACAGAGGATGAACATTACTGTTCAGTCTGTTCATTATTGAATTTTGTCCAATTTTTTTTTATCACAGAATGCTGTGATGAAAAACCAATAGTAGATTTGTTTTTTAGTTGGTGTGGTCTCGACCATGGTCGGATTATTAGAGGACTATACAAAGGTATCCTTTCTCACCTCAAATTAATTTGGATATTTATGTGGGTGAGTCAAATGAAAAACAAATTCTATCAAAGCTTTAGGTTATGGCTGTATATGCTGTAAGATATATTCTAGTGCCGTTCAGAAATGGATTTGGGGGCACACGGAATTTTGTAGTGGGTAACTAATGTGGCAATCGATATTGCTGTTATGAATTTTGCCCATGTGTTTATTATCTGGTGCTTGAGTTATCTCAGCCAGTTTCTTTCTAGTTGCTGGAATCCGCCATCTAAAAAGGGTAGATTTTTTTGTTACACACAACACCATCTCTTGGTGAGAAGTTGATTGCAACTTCCATGAGTGTTCCCCTAGGTTGGAGTTCTTTGCTAACTGATTTCTTTGGTAGAATTAAATGTCGTGAGTGTACATAATTTTAGCTTAAGTTTTGATTTAAGTTTAATTTAAGTTAGTTTTATAGTACTTCTGTATTCTCAAGATCTCTATTATCTTACCAACTTGTGTCCTTCCTCGATATTAAGAGTTTCCTAATTTATGTCCATACCGATTGTGTCTTCCTTTAGGAACGGGTGATACACGTAGTTATCCTGAATTGAGTTAATATGAGAAGATGCCATTTTTAGAAATAATTTGTATATTTAAATTGTGGAACAGGTAATTAACAGAATTGTTTGTTATTTAGTAAGGGATAATAATTATCCGGGAATTTTTCTTTGGTATTATTAGATATTGGTAACTAGTAAAGGTTAAACTTTTTTGTTAAAAGACTTTTGATGTTAGAAAAAAAAATCAACGATTTCATAGCTAATTTTTTTCTTCAAGGAAGGGGGTAAATGTAGCGTTTTATTTTTCTATTTCTTATGTTCACTAACGCTCCATTGATATTTCATTAATTTAAATAATTATAATAATACATTCAGTCAACTTCTTTTATCGATATTTCTTTAAATTCACACTGTCAATGACACATTACTACTGTAACGCATCACTCTCCTGGTTTTATTATTCATGCTTTCTGTTGACGGTCCGTCACTCTTCTGGTTGGTCTTAATTAATGTTTTCTCTGATTGGATTGACATTGACAGCTCAGGCGAGAGTTGGGGTCGTTACTTATTTAGTCGGTACTGCATCCATTTTTCGAAGACTTGTTCCCGTGTCGCAGGTAAAAGCGCACGTAAAAGGCCAGTTTTTTATTTCCGAAATTTGTGAAGCAGGAAGTGGCCAATATGGTTTATAATTTATAGTCCTTAATCTTGTTCCTTTAGGGAACTGTTTATTTCATAATTCTGGTGCAGGATGCCCGAGATTTTGATGGATAGATAATGAAACTTAGCAAGGGTTTTACTTTTCCGTTTTCCTCTTTATTCTTCTTCAATTGTTGATGGCTGCAGGCTTTTGATTTCCCCGGGAAATTGCTGTAAGCTGTGGAGCTGGAGCCAGAGTTAGAGCTTGTATTAGAGATTCCCAGTCCAGATAGCTAAGCTACAAATGGCATACATTCACAGCCTCGATTTTGAAGGCTAGCCGTTCATTTCTTGGAGGAATATACAGGCCAGTTTATTCCATTTATTTAAATATTATTAACCATAGATTTGTCTCACTTATTTAAATTTTTATTAATATACATTTAATTTCAATTTATTGCTACAAATATTTAATCAATATCATAATTTAATATGTCAATTTTCTATCTATAATTTTAGTTATTTTTTGTTCAGTATTTTTCAGTACCTTTTTTGGTAGTTAAGAAGATATAACTCGGTTAAGGCTGATATGCCTTAGGTAAAAAGGTTCATAAACTTTCCCCTGCATAATACAAAAATTTACTAAAAACTTTAATAATTGCAATTTATTTTTCAAGTGCTGAAATCTACCTAGTGGCAAAATCATAATTTAAATGTTACTTTTGTCAAACTTATTTTAATTATATCAACATTATTCATATTTTAATTCATAATAAATTATTAACATTTAGCAGATTAGAACATGAGGTGTGTACATATCTTTGATGTAAATATAATTTGGTTGTATTGTTAAGATATTTTTTTTCTGCCTCTTTAAATCTACTTTATCCAGGGTCATTTAATTGTTAAGTGAAACCTATATACCAAGTGTTTTTCTTAGTTCTTTTTCATTTATAAAAAAAAAAACTAAGTGGCGCCCTCTTATTTAATAGTTATAATCAAGATTATATTCTTTAATAGCCAGTCATAAGTGAACCTTCGAACAATCCCAAGCCTCCAATAATTCTGAGCTACCGTCTGCAAACTCTTGGCAAAATAGTAACGGTGTAAAGTTAACGCCACAATATATAAAGTTTAAAACCATATATACATACATACTTTATATATATACATTATTATATATACTTTATATATATATATATATATATATATATATATTTTAGTTATATATACAGGGTGAGTTTTTTAAAGTGTTACAATGCGATATGTCAAAAACGGCTGCAAATTTTTTTTTGACATTTGTCCCTTCACCCCCCTAAGAGGAGGGGAGTCACTTCCTTATTTTAAACGGAATGACGTGTTTTTTATTCTTAAATACGAATCTACATAAAATATGAAGTCTGTTTACAAAAAATTTTTAAAATTGCTCTGCTGGTTACGGAATTATGATCAAAAATGTTTTGATTAAATTTAAAAATAATTCGAATATTTTACCATAATAACAGCCGGTTGCCATGGAAATCCTACTGTTTATTTTACTAGTATGGATGGAAATGAAAATCCTAGTAACAGTAGGATTTCCATGGCAACATAACAAACAGTGTCACATAAAAATTTTGACGTGTTATTAACAAGTAAATTGTGTTTAAAAAGAAAAAAATGGAAGCGAATTTCAGTGTAGAAGTAGATATGTTGTTAATTTTGGGGGAGTGCAGAAAAAATTATAGGGAGGCTGCAGTAGTGTGGGCCGAGAGGTTTCCGGATATTCCAAAATCTCATATGGAATTTAAGAGACTGGAGAAAAAAAATTTTAGAGCTTGTTACAAGTTCAAATTTATTAGACTTACCAAAATATGAGAGTACAAAATGTTCTTTCCCAGAACATCGTTCTGTCGCATTGGCGGCATTTTCTTCTCAATCAATAATCAATCATGCAAACATTAATTTACAAGAAACATCCGAATTAAGCAACGTCTTATGTAAGTGAATTTAGTACATTTGTGTCCTTTACCCCATAAAACCAATATTATTGCATATAAATTTAATTTTTCTAACAGGCTTATCAAATGATGCTGATAAGAAAAATTTACCAATTCCTCCAGAAACTATGTCTGAATTAAAAGAAGTCTTATGTATGTGCAATAATATAATATTATACATTACCTGCATAAGTATTTTTTTATAAAAAAATGTTTTTACGTTTCCACAAATACTTATTCTATATTTTATATCTTCTTTTTTTGTAGACTCATCAGAAGATTCTAATAAGAAAATATTACAAATTTTACCAGAAAATCGAGAAACTATGCCTGAATCAAAAGAAGTCTTATGTAAGTACATTATTATAATATGACACTTTACCTACTTAAATATGATTATTTGAAAAAAAAAATATTTTTAAGTTTACACAAATATCTACTTATTCCACCTTACATAATTATCCTATTATTATTTATTTTTTATAGACTCATCAGATGATGAACCATTTTAATCATCTGAATCTGAGTACATACCGGACACTACGAGTAGTGCCTCGGAAACGGAAAATGAAAATTCGTTTTTACAGTTTAACAAGGGCAAAAATTTCGTAAAATATATATAACTTCCAAACCGAGTTCCAAACTAAGTGAATTCCCTTCCACTTCAGGATTAAGCCAAACTGCAATAGGTAAGTAGATTTCATTGTTACTCTATATTTCACAAACTTTTTTCATTTTCATATATTTCACAAACAGATTTATTTATCCATAATACTCTTATAATTTTTTTTTCGGGTATATTTAAAACAAACCTTCGTCCCTTTGATTATAACCGTTTTGTCTTGAAAATACAGCCAATTTTCATCGTGTTTTAAAATCCAACCCAACCAAACCCCTGTTTTTAAAAAAACTAAGGTAGAAATCAAAACACACTGAGAAAAAAATGTTATTGTTATACATTTTCTTTTTTGATTTAATCTTTTTGTATTCCGCTTTAAAAACTAGGGTCACATGTTTTGACCTAAAATTTTGACACACTTCGATACATTGCAAACTTCAAGCTTGGTAGTTATAATCAGATGCAAAGATCTTTACGATAAAAATATTGCTCGATCTTTCTGCAGGTAACTGACAACCCTAACAAACCATTTTTTTTTATATCAAAATAACTAGGATGTTAACTTTTCGTTGATCTACCCTAAAGGGTGAGTCAAAAAAAACGTATAAATAATGATAAATTTTTAATTTTATAATAGACTTTGTGGAAAATAATGTTTAAATTTTTATTCCTTTCTTCTCTATCATTCCAACAAAAAAAAAACAGATTCCCCTATTAAAAATAAATAAATTTGTTTCTTTTATTACAAATAATAATTATAGAGCCATAAATAGGGAATTAAAAAAATAAATTATAGTTAATTTATGACATTTTATTTATTTAATCATAATGGGTGGGTCAATAGGTGAATAATTTAAACTTAGCCTATGTTTATAGAATTTCCTTTTATTGTAGGTAACAAATCTGAAATATATACAAAAAATATAGATGGAACTATTGCAACATTTGGCAAATTTGTAAATTCTTTACCTAAAGTGGAACATTTTTGTAACACTAGACCGTGGACACGAAAAAATACATGTCCATATTGCGATCGAGACGTAACTCACTTTGCTCGACATTTAGAACGAAATCACTTAAATAAGAGTGCTGTTAAAGAATTATGTTCATTAGGTTCTAGAAATCCTAAACGCAAGCTACTGTTAAAAGCCATTCTAAGACAAGGAAATTTTACTTCTAATTCCAAAATAAACATAATTCGACCAGTAAGAAGGCCAAAAGGAGAACATAATTGTGAAATTGTTCCAAATTCCGAAAACCTTAAAGATAAATACGTTGTACGAGTATGCCAAACCTGTTTGGGATATTTTAGTCGGAATTATCTGAAGCGACACAGAAAAATGTGCAAATTGCGAACCGATCAACCTTTAACAGCACGAGAACATCACTTGTCATCAGCACAAATGTTTGCAATGTGTACGGGTCCTAACAGTAATTTCTATGAATCCCTAAGATTAAAAAATGAGGTTTTTCCGATAATGAGAAGTAATGATATTTCTAAAGCGGCAATGGGAGACGTGCTCATATGCAGTTATGCCGAAAGCCTTTTAAGAAAACATAGAAGGCCTCAAATAAAAAATGTAATATCGAACAAAATGCGAGAATTAGGCCGTCTTTTATTAACACTGAGAGAAGCAAGTGGATGTCAAATCCTTCTTGACACATTAAAGCCAGAAATGTTTGACCACTTTGTTGCAGCAACAAAAATAATAAATGGTTATAATAAAGAAACACGAAGCTTTAAGGCAAGTAGCTTAGCGCTGCATATGGGCACAACTCTAAAACAAATTTGCGATATGGCCACCAAACTTCTCATTAAAAAGACCAAATTACTACCGTATGAAGATTCGGAAAAATGCCATTGCCAAAAGAAATTAAACGTTTAAAAAATTTATTCGAAAACCATTGGAGTTCAGAGATATCTAGTTTAGCATTAAAAAACCTAAATGAAAGTAAATATGAAAAACCAAAGTTAATGCCACTTACCACTGATATTATGAAATTCAACAACTACGTATCAAGGCAAGCCAGAGAAGCTAGAGATAAGTTAATGGGTACAACTCATCCAAAAGCAGATTTTAGATTATTGTCAGAATGTATTTTAGCGTTAACGCTGTTATTAAACAGAAAAAGAATTGGAGAAGTGCAGTTCTTAAAAGTAGAAAATTATATCGATGTATCTATGCAAAATGTTCAAGAAGAATTTTTACAGGCCCTTTCTGAATCTGAGAAAATACTAACGAAAAGCTTCAAACGAGTAGTGACCTTAGGAAAAGGCAGCAAACCTATTCCACTTTTATTTTCAACCACTATTCAAGAATTAATAAATGTTTTGTTGGCCAAAAGAAATGTCTATATATCACAAAAAAATTCATACCTTTTCGCGAATCCAAATACTACTGACAAATACCTTAGTGGCTATCATACTGTAAAAAAATTGGCAGAAAATTCAGAAGTATCTAATACTACGCTATTTACATCAACACGACTTCGGAAACAGATAGCTACTGTCCTGCAAGTTCTGAATATCACTGAATCTGAATTTGAACAGTTTGCGAGATTTATGGGCCATACCAAAAAAACACATGCAACTTACTACCGGTAAGCAAATAATAATTTATTCACAGTAATCGTTAAGACATAGGCTGTTGCATAGGCATGCACTCCTAGCAATAATAGAAAGTTACATTAAAATTATTTTTTTATGATTTTGAACTACAATACACTAACTTTACAGTATTTATTTGAAAACTATTGTTAAATAAAACTTAAAACTGACTTAGTATATTAGAACCAATGTCCAATGCAGATGCAACATCCGTTGTTTACAATAAAATTTAACAAAAAGATAAACGTTTTTCGTATAAAAAAAAAATTCGCTTGGTCTCGAAATGAAGAACGAGACTATTTTTTTGAGGTCAGGTAAATCTTACCTTGGTTCTTCTCAGCCCATAATAATAATTAATATACAGTGTAAGACAATGAAAATGAAAGAGAGGCAGTTTTAAAGATCTTAGGTTATTTACAAAAAAACACTCGGACCCGTCGATTTTTGATTTTAGGGGAAAGTTTTTCGTCAGTTTCACTCCCTGAACGTTAACCATCCAACGGGGGGACACTCACCCCTAAAATATTCAATGGAAAGGGGGGTCAAGTGATACCTATTTTTAGGAGTCCTACTGAGTACTTTATGATTTCTGAATCTCACTTTACTTTTCACTACGTTCAAAATATCGGCAGTTATAACCATGATAATTTTTGCATTTTTGATATGTTGTAAAAACCAAACTATTTAATTTGGAAAAAAAAACGTTAGCATTTTCCTATTTTGACTTTGTTCGCATGTAACCAACATTTATTCGCTGGTAATTAAAAAAATCTGTCAACTGTCAATTTCCTTTTCAAAAATTATAAAATAAAATAGCGATTTTTTTAAGGTTTTTCATTGTTAATAGATAGCTGTTAAAAAGTTAAAATAGAAAAGTGCTAACCGCTTTTTTCCTAACTTAAATAGTTTGGTTTATGCAACATGTAAAAAATGCAAAAATACTGCTCTTAACTGTAAATATTTTGAAACGAAAATATTTTGCCCTAAAATTAAAAATCGACGGATCCAAGTGTTTTTTCGTAAATACCCTGAGGTATATAAAATTGGCTCAGTTTCGTTTTCATTGGCCCATCCTATATACAACCCTGTTTACAGTACGGCTGTAAAGCGGGCAATAACATTCTTTAAATTTCAACGATTAGTTTTTTTTATCGCTCAGATGCGTCAGTTTAGTTTTGCCCAGGTTTCTGTATTCATAATTATTCTGAAAATAAATCTTTAAAGTGTGCGATTTTTTTTAAAACTAAGCGTTCAGGTTTAATAAATTTTATTTTTTAATTAACGCATACAATTGACGCATTGTATTAATCAAAAACGTGTATAATAATATTTTTACAGGCTTTCACAAGACGTATATGAAACTGCTAAAATTTCTAAAATGTTGCTAACAATAAATAGCGGTAAAACTCAAAAATATCAGGGAAAAACTTTAGAAGATATTGAAATATCCGATGCTATCGAAACTGATTCCGATACTGAAACTGAAGAGAAAGATGCTGGTGAAGAAAGTAGTAAGTCTTCTAGATTGCCATCAAAAGAAATTATATTAGAAGAAAATTATACCGATGCATCTGATGATTCTGGTAAGTAATGACAAGTTTCTTTTTAAATACGTATTGCAAATACATGGCGTATCGGCCAGAGGTGCAATAAAACTTCTTTTTTTATATAAACGCTTAGCTTTCGGAATAAAGAAAGTAAAATAAATCTTCGTAAGGTCTGAAAAGTTTTATTTTGCCCCTGACCGATATACACCTCAATAAATATCTTCAATAAAATCATTGACGGCCAAGACTTTTAATTACCCAATAAGATGAATAGTGATAATGTTCATTAAATTTTATTATCCAGCCACGACATTAAACATATTAGTTTTTGCTTAGTGAAACATTTAGCTATTATTTTTTAATTAATTATGGTTAAGGTAAACGTACCTATTATCGGCACTGTCCTTATTACCGGCAGTTTTACAACATAATTACAAAAAAATAAGATTCTCCCACTTGTATTTATAGTTTTAACATTTTTTAAATATTCTTGAAATATCTGACTATATAAATAACCCCACCCAGTCCGATGACGCGCGACAATAAATCTAGGAAAAATTATTTTAATGCCGACAGTTGACGTCTAGTCGTTGTAACGAGTGGTGCTTCTTCCTGGCGTTAAGAAGTACGCCAGATTTAACACGTGATTAAAAATTGCATCTGAATTGAACTTGCTTTTTGGTAAGTACAACTTGTTAAACATAGATTGTTTAATTGTTATTTAGTGAAAGAAAATAATTTTTTTGCCTTTATTTATTATTTTAAGGGGTGCCGATAATAGGAACCTCTTAAAATGACTTTGACCCAATTATCGGCAGTAGTGCCGACAATTGGTGTTTTATCATGCCAGTTTTTAAGGTTTATTTTCGCTAGTAGAAAAACTGTAAGGGCAAGATCTATTTGGATTAATGTATAATAATATATGTTAATGCAAAGGTCCAATTTCCGGCACCCAAAATTCCTTAAGCCAATATTTTTATTCCCATTCAAAGAAAGGTGCCGATAATACGAGCATTTTCATGCCGATAATAGGTTTAAAATTTTTCTAGGTAAAAATGGATAGAAAGAAAAGACTAAAATATTCTCCAGAAGTGCTACAAAGTGCTTTAGATGAAATCCAAAAAGGAATGCCCTTTAAAACGGCAAGCAAAATCTATAATATTCCCAGATCTACCTTGCAAGATAAAATTAAGGGTAGAGTTCCACTTAATAAGAAGTCTGGCCCAGAAACAGTTCTAACCCAAAATGAAGAAGATATGCTGGTTAAGTGGCTTTTCCAGATTTCTAATCGCGGGTTTCCTGCCACAAAGACAATTTTATTGGACAGTGTTCAACTTTTAGTAAAGGAGCTAAACAGACCCAACACTTTTACCAACGGAAGGCCTGGACGAAAATGGTACGAGCTTTTTTTGAAAAGGCATCCAGAACTAACCACTAGGATTGCTCAAAACCTGACATCTTCCAGGGCAAATCTAACAGAACATCGGATTCGACAGTGGTTTGTTGAAGTTGAGTGCTACCTAAAGGAAAACGATTTTTTAAACATATTATTATGTCCAAATAGGGTTTTTAATTGCGACGAGACCGCATTTTTTCTTTGCCCCAAAAATGATAAAGTATTGGTTAGGAGGGGAGAGAGAACAGTCTACTCCTTTGGTAGTAACGATGAAAAAGAATGCTTGACCACCCTTATTACCTGTAGTGCATCTGGTCAAATTTTGCCACCAATGGTATTATTTAGTTACAAACGCATTCCTAAAGCACTTGTTGAGAAGTTTCCATCTGCATGGGGAATCGGAAAATCAGAAAACGGCTGGATGACAGGCGAGACATTTTTCGAATACGTGGCAAACATTTTCTACCCCTGGTTGGTCGCTAACAATATCCGGTTTCCAATAGTGCTATTTTTAGACGGCCACACCTCCCACTTAACCATGTCTTTGAGCGAATTTTGCACGAAATCAAATATCATTTTAATTGCCCTTTGTCCCAACGCCACAGATTCAGTGACGCGCATGAATTGATACGAGACGGACGTGTGCCGGAGCGATTTAGTTTTGAGTTTCAAAGACCGGGTGGTCCTTCGGTGGACCTACGATCCAAGGGGGCTCAAGTTGGGACCCAAAAAATTTTTTGGCTGTGACGTCATTGTTACAAAATGACAGTTCAGTGGTGGGGGTGTTTTTAGAATGGACTTATAATTGAGCACGGGAGTGGGGGGTAAAATTACAAATAAGTCAGGATAGCCGACAGGGAAGTGACCCAAGAATAGGAATTCCTGCGGGAGTTGGACGCCAAAGTCCCGGAAGTTGACCGGTAGTTGGAAGTTGCGGAAGTTGCAACTCCCAAACGTTGAAAAGAGCTTGGGAGTTGCGGAAGTTGCAACTCCCAAAAGTTGAAAGGAGTTCGGGAGTTGCAACTCCCAAAAGTTGAAAGGAGTTCGGGAGTTGCGGGAGTTGAAACTCCCAAAAGTTGAGAGGAGTTCGGGAGTTGCGGAAGCTGGGAGTTGCGGAAGTTGCAACTCCCAAAAATTTAGGAGGAGTTTGGCAGCAACGGAAGCTGCAACTTCCAAATTTGAACAGAGTTGGGAGTTGGAGGAGTTAAAAGACGAGAAAACGGAAAACATGGCATCTTACGACGATGCCATAGAGATCGAAGAAAGGAGAGCAAGAGAAAGTGGCGGCATACCGAGGAGGCAAACCCTTGCCAGGTCACCGCCAACCAAGGTGTACGAAGGGAAGGCGCTAGAGGCGAGAGTCGGCATACTAGCTGCGGACAAGATGAAGAGGACAGGCGAAGAAGATGAGGCTAAAGGACAGGAGTATGACAGTGAATGGGCAGAAGAAATTAAAAGGTTAGTGAATAGTAGTAGGGAGAGTAGTATCGCAGAGGTTAGGGTTAAGACAGATAAGTCAGAAAATAGGTATAAAAACGACATAAGGGATGAGATTAAGGTTATTAAAAGGCAACTTAAAGGGATTGATGAGCTAACGCATGAAGAGGTGAACGGGAAGATAAGGTTCACCCGGGACAAACAGATGGGGGTAGTAGATGCAATCAAAAGCATCACAAAAGCAATAGAAAGAATAGAGGAAAGAAATAATGAAATGGATGTAAGAATGAGAGTGAATGAGGAAAGAATGCGAATTCAAGACGAGAGATTAGATGATTACAAGAAAATATGGGAAGGATATGGAAGAATGGAAGGGATGATTAGCGAATTAAAAGTCAAGTTAAATGTGTCAAATAGGGTGAAAGAAATTACGAAAGAAGTTACGAAAGAGGCAAAAAAGATAAGTGAAAAGCAAGAAAACAAGGGGATAAATGGCAGCAGAGTGAAAGAGAGTGAATGCGAAACCGACACCGCTGCGGATGAGGATGACGGTTTCAGGGAACAAAGAAGGAGAAAGCGGAGGGCACTGAACGAGCGGGTGAATGTGAAGACATACGCTAGCATCACAGCCAACAACAAAAAAGAGGTAGTTCAAACGCCAAAGTGGCAATCACCTGTGAAAAAGGAGGAGGTGAAACTTTTTATCAAGGGTAAAGAGGGAGAGGACGTGCTAGACTCTATAAGACGAAAGGTTAATGTAGATGAAATAGGGGGTTTAAGAGGGACCTTCAAGACAAAAAAAGGGGAAGCGGTTTTAATCTGCGAGAATGAAAAACAAAGGGCTAAAGTTGAGGGTGTTATTAAAGATCACAAAATAGGGGAAATAACTAATTGGCGTAAAAGGAAACCGTTACTAATCGTATCAGGGGTACCAAAAGGGATTAGTGATAGGGAATTTTTGAGAAGAATATACGTTGAAAATAAGTGCATTAAAAGTGTTATTGAAGAGGAAAATATAAAAGATGAGGATGAAATGAGGGTACTTTTCAGGAAAGCCCCAAAGTGGGATCAAAGAGAAAGTGTAATCATAGAATGTAATCGACACATATTTAGAACTGTAGTCAAGCAAGGCAGAATAGTTCTAGATATGGTCTACAGGCAAGTAAAAGAGTATCTGGACGTATCAATGTGCTTTAAATGCCATCGATACGGACATAGAGCCAGAGACTGCGCCGACGAAACCGTATGCGGTAAATGCGCCGGCACTCATGACACACGTCAGTGTGACGAGAGGCGCGAGTTAGAGTGCATCAATTGCAAAAGAGCCGGCTTAGTATTGTGGAGGCACGGAACAATCGATCCGGACTGCCCCATGTACAGGCGACAGTGTGAGAGAGCCAGGGAATCTACACAGTATTAATGGGTTTTAATTGTATTCAAACTAACTTAGGGAGAGGGAAAGCAGCCACAGACAGACTTTTAAATTATATGAAAGAAAAAAAAATACAGGTGGGCATCGTTGCTGAACCTTACCATGGGATAAAACATGGCAGCGAGGATTATACCTGGTTGAGATGGGACAAGGGAAAAGCGGGAATATTATTAGATAAAAGTTTAAGGATTATAAAAATAGATAAACTGTGGGGGAAAAATCATGTTGGCGTCAAGATAAAAGACAGGAAAGCGGGGGACATTACTATAGTATCGATTTATGATGAACCAGGCGGGAAAAACAATGTCAGGTTTAATAACATAAGGGGGGAATTAGAAAAATCAGGACACTTTATTGTAGGGGGGGATTTTAACGCCAAAAATAATGTATGGGGGGGAAGGATACAGATGAAAGGGGACAAGATCTTTTGGAATGGACAGTAGCTAATGGGTATCATATAGAAAACAAAGGAAGTAAGCCAACTTTCATCTCAACCAGAGGTCAAAGCTGGGTAGATGTAACGATGTCCAAGGGGGTAGCAGTGGAGCGGTGGGAGGTTCTAGATGAAGAGACTCTCAGCGACCATTGCTACATTATATTTGCGATAAAAGGGGGGAAAGCAGTGAGCAGAAAAAAATGGATTGAGAACTGGGACACGACAAATACGACGGAAATAGGCAATGAATTAAGAAAAAGAACCACATCTAACATGGCAAGAGTAGCAAATGCAAAAAGTAGCGCAGAACTAAATGACGAAATAATCTTACTACAAAAAGAGCTACAAGAAATTGGAAAAAGGTATATAAACAGAGTATGTATCAAGTTAAGAGAAGGAGTGGAGTGGTGGAATGGTGAAGTTAACAATAAAAGAAAAAGTGTTAACAGACTTAGGAAACTCATGATTGAAGCACAAGAAAATTCAAGACATAGTTTAGATGAAATTAAAGCAACTTACATAGAAGAGAGGACAATCTACAAAAAGATGATCATGAGGAAAAAGAAAGAAGCTATTGAAAAGGAAATAGATGAAATAGCCGATAAAGAGCCCTGGGATAGACTATGGGAAATTTTTAAAGACAAAAGTAATAATAATATAGAAAATGAAATATGGCTAGGAGATAGGAAACTAGAAGGGCAGGAAAAAGATACATACTTAATTGAAAAATACCACCCAAAAATAGATAAGAAAGACAGAAAATGAATTTAGCACAATAGAAATAGAAGATACCATAAGAGCATTGGATAACAAAAAAGCGACAGGGGAAGATAAAATAAGCAATAGATACCTGAAAGTGATGTGGGAAGAAAGTCCGGATCTGCTCACTGTTCTATACAGAAAATGTTGGGAGCTTGGCACTTTTCCAGACTGCTGGAAAAGAGCCAAGCTAGTGTGGCTGCCAAAAGGAGGGGGAGGGGTAAGGCCTATAAGCCTCTTGCCTGCGCTGGGGAAGATTCTGGATCGGTTGATCAACAACAGACTTCAACTGATGCTGGAAAGGAACCAGAAACTCAGCCCTGAGCAATATGGTTTTAGGAAAGGGAGGGGGACAATTGACGCTCTAGAGAACTGGGCAAAGCAATTCAAGGAGGGGAAAGAAAAGGGCTATCACCAACTCATGGTCACGTTGGATATGAGCAATGCGTTCAATTCAGCGGGGCCAGGGATGGTGATAAGGGAGATGAGAAGGGCGGGAATTGATAGCAAATTAATTGTAATTGGGTGGGAATTTTTAACTGGAAGAAGCGTATCATCAGGCAAAATCAGCAAAGAAATTGAAAAAGGATGCCCACAGGGTTCAAGTTTGGGGCCCACTATGTGGATCTGTTTAATGGAGGGTTGGTTCAGGGCAATGGAGAAAAATAGAACAAATAATTGGAAAGAAGAACTACAGCGGGATGGGCGAACGATTGATGACGAAAAGATAAAGAAGGAAAGTATCGTCTGGCAGGCATTTGCGGATGATCAAGTTATCTTGATCAGAGGCAAATCCTGCAGGGAACTGGAAAGTAGATGGGAAAGTGTATGGGCAAGTACCAACGAATGGGGAAAGGAAAGTGGGTTAACCTATAACAGAGGCAAGACCGAGGCCATGTTTGAACCTGTAGGGCGGAAGATAAGACCCCCAGTTGTCAGGCTGGGAGGGGAGAAGGTGGAACTGAGGGACAACATAAAGTACTTGGGAGTTTTCTTAGATGGGAAGGGGCTATTTTTAAATCACTTAAAGAGGGTTAGGGAAAAGGTGGGGATAGCAATGGGGAAAATTAATGGGTTACTACAAAGAAAGGGATTAAGAACTGGGGAGGTCTGCAAGGTGCTTTATGACAGAGTCTTCAAACCTGCACTTCTATATGGGGCGGAGGTTTGGGGACACAAAGGAGCAGACAGTAGAAATAAAAGACAGCTGGAGGCCATACAAAGAGTGGCGCTAAGGGGCATAGGACCGTCATATTCGACGGTCGCCACCGAAGCACTACAGGTGATACATGGCTGCGCTCCACTCTGGTTAGAGGCAGTAAACTTGGCAGAAATGAGGAAGCGCTACTGGGAAAAGGTTAAAAAGGGCAAAACCGAAGAAAAGGACAGGATACCACCACAAGAAAGGGTTGATTGTGTGAAAGTGGGAGAGGGCCGCAACGCAGGTATAAAGGTATTGGACGCAGCGGTGGGAAATCAGGGGGCGGGAGTGGGCATCGTTATTGAAACAGGGGACGAAATAAATATCAGGGGAAAAAGAATAAGGAGTAAGGGGGGAGTGCTTGAGGCTGAGGTACATGGAATACTTGAAGGCATCAGAGCAATACAGGCATTAATCTCACCGGGTCAGAGAGGAGTAGTGTACACAGATTCACAGTAGTGTACACAGAAATATATGCGAGGCGAGAAAAAGGGGCAATTAAATAAGAGTTGAATGGCAAAAATGGAACACAGGAACAATAGGTCATGAAGCGCATAAGAAAGCACGGGAGGAAATGAGGAATGGATCATGGGAAAATGGAGACGACGAATGGATGAGTAAGAGTGAATATAAAAGAATGAGACGGAAAGAGGTATTGAGAAAATGGGGAGATGAATGGATGAGGAGCAACAAGGGCAGAGTCACTTTCACACTGTGTCCTGTGGTGGGCACAGAAAGGATCGGACTCTCCAAAAAAGGTATGCAGCTAGCCACAGGACACGGAAATTTTAAAACATATCTAAAGAGCATAGAAAAGGTTGAAAATGCAGAATGCGAATGTGGACTAATAGATGAAAGAGGGGAAATATGTGAAGATTCAGCAAAGCAAAATACATTTATACACTGATGGATGTTTGTGATAGTAATAATGTTAGTTTTAAGATTAGCAATAAGGAATTATAGGCTTAGTAAAATCAAAAACACTTAGTGAATAGTGATTAGATTAGGTTAGGTTAGAATTACATATAAGATCAAAAACTTATATAAGGAAGTTAACGCAAAAAGACTAGTGTAGTACATTTTAACCTGTTAGCTAGCACAATAGATGTATAATATATATATAAAAAAAAAAAATAAAAAAAAAAATAAAAAAAAACTTTTATTCAATTATTTATGCACTGGTGGATGTTGGTGGTAGTTAATAATGTTAGACTTAAGATTAGTAATAAGGAAATCTAGGCTTAGTAAAATCAAAAACACTTTGTGATTAGATTAGGTTAGACTTACATACCAGACCAAACACTTATACAGTGAAGTGCATACAGTGAAGGCAAAGTGTAGTGTAGATTAAGATTAAAAAGGTAAAAAACACTAAAAGTGCAATTAGATTAAGGAACGGTGATTGTAAAGAGGATGAGAAACGGGATGTAAACTTGTAAAGGAAAAGTGGATGTATTGTAGAAGGGATATGATGGAAATGGGGTTGAAAGGAAAGTAAATGGAAGTAAGGGGAAGTGGGGAGAGGTAGCAAGGGGAATTGAGGGAGGTCATATAAAGGGTAATAAGGAAAGGAAAGGGTAAGAAGGGAAGGATAGGGGTCTTCTTTGTCCGTAGTGGCCTGACCGTCATGAGGGTGAAGCTTTAGGGCAGCACACTCGTGGCGTGCGGGGAGGACGGACCGGAGATGGGCGGGCATGTGTCGCGCGGTGGCAAAAAACCAACGCACGTCATATACCCATGGGTTTTCTTGAGAGCGGTCCAGCTAGATATCGGGTTAAATTTTCTTATTTTTATTTTCTCTTCGTTTTTTATTTTTATTTTAACGCCTTAAGGCTAACGCCAGGCAGAAGTAGCTTATGCTCTTCAATCAAACTAATGTCCCAACGCCACACACATTCTCCAACCTTTAGACGTGGCTGTGTTTCGACCTTTAAAAGCTGAGTGGAAAAAAAGTGTCCAACACTGGAGAATGGAGAATAACGGACAAAAGATGACTAAGGATGTTTTTTGTAAAATTTTGGAAATAACTCTAAAAGATAAAAAAAATGAATAATTTTCCGGATATAGTTAAAAATGGTTTTAGAACCTGTGGGTTGGTTCCATTTAATCCAGAAAATATTAGATATTCCAAATATTTTAAAGTCCCGACCTCACACGAAAACATTGTTGAAGAAATATCAGACACAACTAATAAGAATTCGCTGAAAACATGCTTAGAAATATTAGAAAAAGAGATACCTAATGACACCCTTATCCTATTTACCCAATCAGAAAGCATATGGAATGGGCCAATTGAAGACAAAAACTTATTTAATGTGTGAAAAAAAATAAGAAATAAAGTATCAACCAGCGTGGAAACAGAATACAAACTAATGCTAAAACTCTGACTGAGAATCCTCTTATCATTGCGGAAAATACAAATTTTCACTCTATGGATGAAGAAAATGAAATTGATATCACAGATCTCTTTGACAAGAGTGAAAATTTTGATCAAACTTTTGACGTTCCAATAGTCGATCAAGAGGTATACTTACGGACTCTTTTCTCAATATGGACGTGAATATCTCCGTAATAGAAGACTCTCAAGTAGATACTTCTGCGCACCGAATAATACCTTTAATTGAAGTACAAAATATATGCACGGAAGAAAGAAGTAATGATAAAACTTTATGTGTTATTCTAGAACATATTACGCCAATAAAGAGCTGCTCAGATTTAACACAAAATGAAAATGTTCCCCCAATAGCTAGTAATGAAGAAATATTATCAATTTCAAAAAACAAATCTCCCGGTTCGTCGTTTATCCCTACTCCCTTCAAAAAGGTTTTATTTTGGCCTGATCCTAAACCTGATCACAGCAAAAGAAAAACAAGGGAAAAAATCCCTGCGGTGGCTACTTCCTCCCAATGGCAAGATTACCATAAAAGAAAGGAAGAAAAAAAGAAAACTGAAGATGAACAGAAAAATCAGAGAAAAATGGAGCGCGAAAGAAAAGAAGAGCAAAAGAAAAAGGAAGAGGTGGCGAAAGAGCAAAGGAAATGGCGAATGTGCCCTCTTCTTCAAAACCCTTTAAAGATTCTTGGTATTGTGCAATTTGTGACACAGATCGCAAACTTGATATGCGGTTATGTTCAAAGTGTTTAATGTATTATCACGAGGAATGTGTCGGCCTTACCAAAGACAATAAAGAGGAATTTCAATGCGTTTTTTGTGATAAATAAGTAGTTATTTAAAAGTAGGAATAAGTATTTTTGTTATAAATAAAGCCTTTCTCAGAGAAACGAAAATTTAACTTTTTATTTCCTAATCCTAAAATCCTTTACGAGTATTATTTGGGTGCAGATGAATGGTGCCGAACAGTGCCGATAATTAGAACTTGGGCCATTTGCGCTATGCCGATAATAGGAGCAGTTGATAAGTTTTGATTTTTATTTTTTTTTAAAAATATATATTAGTGTTAGATAAAAATAAATTATTTTATTTTAAAATATATTGTTTAGAGCTTAAAAATCCTCCATTGTTAAATTTTGTTAACGTTGTATAGGACCCTTAAGGTGCCGATAATTGGTACGTTTACCTTACGTCAATCAATACCAGAACGTGTTTAAACGCCACGCCTGCCGCCGCGTGACCTTCCGCCGTAGTTTCTAAGGGTCCTAAACAATCGGCATGAATTGTATTCATTGGCTCCGATGGTTTTGCTACATTAGAAATAAAACCTTGCAAAGGTCCAGATCTAGTTTTCTTTACAGCGCACATAAGGCAGTGTTTAATATATTTTGCAACAAATTGTCGCATTCGTGGGAACCAAAAATGTCTCTGGATTGATTCCAGTGTCTTGTCAATACCAACGTGGCACTGCTCGTCATGAAATATTCGTAATATACCAAGCCTACTTTGTCGAGGTACAAACGGCTTAGGAATTATTCCATTAGGTGTAGTTACGAGATAGTGTAAAATATTGTTTTTTACGTATAACGAGATTTATCTAACCATCCATCTTGCCAACCATTCAAAAGTTTTTTTACTTCATTATTACCACGTTGCTCTATATATAAACAATTTTTATGTGCAGTTACGCAGCGAACTACTACTGGGTTTCGGCTTAGAAAGTCCACATGTGGCAATGAACATCCCTTTTTGTACACAATATTCAAGCTGAAATCTTGCATATACACCCACCAACGCGCTATTCTTGGTAAAATATCTTTCTTTGTGGTTGTAGCTTTAATAGCGTTACAATCTGTAACCAATGTGAAATGAATCCCCAAAAGATAAACACGAAAATGTCTCATTGAATTCACGGCAGCTAGGGTCTCAAGTTCATATGAGTGGTATATATTTATTTTTGGTTTTTTTTTTCTTCATATTTACTTATTTTTTTGGTAAAGTATCCAATTACTCTTGGGCTTCCATCACACTTTTGAAGTAGTACACCTCCATAACCAATACTGCTCGCATCTGTATGTAACTCAGTGGGAAGTTGTGGATCAAATATTTTTAGAAGCGGTTTCGACGTAAGATGTTCTATAATGTAATTCCTTGCCATTTCTTGCTCTTCACTTCAAGAAAACGGTTCGTCAGTTTTTGTCAATCTTGTGATGGCTGCTGTACGGGTAGAAAACTCGGGGATAAATTTCCTAAAATACCCGGCTAGTCCCATAAGTTGCCGAACTTGTTTTACATTGGTAGGTATAGGGGATTTTAACAAAGCCTCAACTTTTTGCATGCCCGGGCGAATGCCTTCTCCAGATATTTCCCGACCCAAATACTCTAACTTATCTTTAAAAAAATTACATTTTTTTAAGTTTAGGCTAAAACTGGCATTTTTAAGCGATTGTAAAACCAATTCTAGTGAAGCAAAGTTCTGTTCAACAGTCTCAGACAGAATTAGAACATCATCGAGATAAACTAGTGCAACTGTGTTTCGAAGCTTTCCAAGAGCTTTATTTATTGCCCTCTGAAAAATCGCCGGAGCATTAGCCAAGCCAAAGGGCATTCGCAAATACTCAAAATGCCCGTCAGGGGTGATGAATGCAGTTTTGGGAATGGATTCAGCATCAATGGGAATTTGATGAAATCCGGAGGACATGTCCAAAGATGTAAACACTTTTCCTATTCCTAACCGGTCCAACTGGTCATCGATGAGAGGCAACGGGTATCGGTCCTTAATCGTATGTTGATTGAGCTCTCGAAAATCAACACACATCCTATAAGATCCCTCTTTCTTTTTGACAAGGATTATAGGACTTGCGTATGGTGATTGACTTTCCCGAATAATGTTGTTGGCTCGTAAATCATCCACAATCTCTCTGCCTTTCACTTAGAGACAAGCGGTACGGTCTTCTATTAACAATAAAGTTATCATGAAGTCTTATATGCATTCACGTATTATTTACACAAGCGACAGCATTTCCACTGGCGGCTACGATGCTTCCAAAACATTGAAGAAGCTTAGCTAAATTACCCTTGTAGGCTTCAGGGACGTCCACTTCCAAATCCGTTGACGTTGATGGTAGTATAGTTAAAACTTTCGCCACTTTATTTTTTTCAATTTTAGTACCAGCATGACTAGTAACGGATATTATGTTGGGATCGTTGTATAAATTGCACCCCACTAATATATCATATTCCAGAAAGTCATCCGGAACGATATTAAACTTTAACTCTGTCATAACGTTAGACATTTCAAAATTAGCTGTAGACTGATTTGAGATATAGTGTCCGGACACTAATGCAGGTACAACAGGTTTCAATTTTATTAATAAATTTATTAAAATGTTTCTTAGTCATTAACGAAATATCTGAACCGGTATCCAAAATTCCATTCATCTTTATACCATCAATTTTCATTTCACATAACGAGTTTCTATTGCCAGTTTTACAAACATCTACACTTTAGCGTTTTTCAATACTTTTCTTTAAAAAGCAATCCTCAGCTTTGTGTCCCCTTTTAGCACAAAAAAAAAAAGTTAAGGGGGTAGTACTGGACTGGGATTGACCTGTATAGGACGAGCTTCTTGCCTCATTATTTTGAGGACAAAATCTTTTAAAATGTCCCTCCTTACCGCATGTAAAACACGTAATAGTTCTTTTTCTTTTAAATGTCTCATTTTCAGCACCTGCATAAAAGCGTTTACGGGAAGATTCAGTTGGTTTAAATAAAGTTGTATCGGAAATGTTATTCTCCAATCTGGCTTTGTCTGGTTGACGTTTAGGTACAGATCCTAAATAGGCAATTAGCTCTGAAACTTTTTTAGGATTTTGATTGCTGGCGGTTACCCTTACATCGCTCTCCATAATTCCGTGCACGACAATCTCGACAAGACCGGGTTCTTCCCAGTGTACACGTGAATTTCGAAGAAGATTAACCTTTTCAAAAACATACGCCTCATAGGTATTACACCGATTGCTGTTAAAGTCAGCTGCTTTTGAAAGAAGTTCTCCTAAAATTTTCTTGGGAGGAAAAGCCTCGGAAAAATCTCAAAAAAAAACTTCCCAACTTTTAACATCCGGAGACCAATTATCAAACCAGGTCTTGGATACTCCTGTTAATAATCTTCCTACTCTAACAAGGAGTTGCTCATCTGACCATTTAAATTCATTTTTTATACTTTCGATTTCGGCCAGCCATTTTTTTGTATCCGTAAAATCTGGACGAAAACTCAGCAAATCAACATGCTCAGGAGTTGTTCTAGAAGATTTTATTGCCTTAAGCAATTCCAGAGTGGGAGCCAGCAGTGGCTGATGGCTCCTTCCATTATAATAGAGTGAATGTAGGCGTGTCAGTCCAACTTCTGATATAAACAAATACACAAAAACAATAGTAATTATTGTGCACACGACAAACGAAATCTTATCACAGCAACTCAACGGCTCTTTATTGTTCGAGCGGAATACGTAGAATGAATTAACTCGAATCTCGATTCCTCACGTGCCGAGTGCCGACCGTAGGCGATCGGAGTGCTGTTTTCTTTTTTCTTTTTCTGCCTGTATAAGGGATTTTTGAGATATGGAATTCCCTTATCTGTGAAATTCTAACACTATAGAATTACTCGGTTCTTTTTCCAACTTAAATTAATAATTTTCAAGATTCTTATTGACAACTAAGATTTGCCCAGCAAAGTTAGGAAAGTTTCTATTTTATTAATAAATGCGCGACCGCGTTAATTATTAATTTATCACCGCGTTAATACCTCAGTATCGTTCGTGTCCGTACCACCACTACTGTTACCGCGTTTACTAAGTAGTTCTCTCTTTAAGTAAGTTCTCTCTCTCTCCTTAAGCATTTACAATAACTCCCTAAAACACTGTTACTTCCCATCCCCCTGAAAATCGGCTTCGGTCATTGTTATTCCTAAACCCGACAAAAACCTTACTTTTCCCCAAAACTGGCGTCCAATAAGTCTCCTCCCCACTTTAGGCAAAATCCTTGAGAAAATAATCCTATCCCATATTGAATCATTTTTAATTTCCCACCCAATTATCCCTGCGGAGCAATGTGGCTTTGTAAAGGGGCTCTCCACAGTTCACCAACTGTGCAGAGTCCAGCAGAGCCTCATTGACTCCCTAAATCGCTCCCACTCCACCCTCATGCTGGCTCTGGACGTTGAAAAAGCTTTTGACCTCTCCTAAATAAACGTTCCTTTCAAGTCAAAATCAATAACACCCACTCTCCTACCCGCAATATTAACGCAGGTGTTCCTCAAGGCTCACCTCTATCCCCTATCCTATACAACATTTACCAAGCCGATTTGCCAAAAACGCCCCGCACCCAAATAGCCCTCTACGCCGCCGACATTCTAATCTATGCATCCTCAAAAAAACCTTAAAACAATCCATTCATATATCCAATCCCACATGAACCTTATATCCAAGTGGTCTAGCCGATGGAGGATCAAAATCAACGCAGATAAAACTGAAGCGATTTTGGTCTCCCGGAGGCGAGACCGCTCAATCCCCCCCATAAAAATCCACAACTTCCCGGTCCCATATAAAAACCAACTCAAATACTTGAGTTTTTATCTCGACCATAAAATATCCCTAAAACCCCATATTACTAAAACCCTCTTCATATGTAACAGCTCCTTTAAGGAACTTTATCCTTTATTAAACAAAAAAAGTCCCTTCTCTCAAAAATAAACTGCTCCTTTACACCCAAATTATAAGACCCAAACTCCTCTACGCCGCTCCTTTGTTTATAAACTGCCCCAAGACCCACCTACAAAAGCTCCAAGTTTTCCAAAACAAAATTCTAAGAATAATTACTGACGCCCTATGGTTCATTAGAACCGCTGACCTACACGCAGACCTAAACATAGACACAATTAAACAACACTTAATAAAGACCCACACAAAATTTAAAGACAAACTCACAATCAATAGTGAAAGCTCTATAAAGAACTTCTAACAAAACCCAGACCAGACAAAGCATCTTTTGAAAACGTTTTTTCACATTAATGCTCACTACAAGCTCCGCCCACTCATCTCCTGTCCTAAATCCCGCCCCTCATCTTCATCACCTCGGTCCCGCAGTAATCAACGCGTTAAATTCACCTACTGCGCCTAACGGTCCGAACACCCATCAGACCGCATATTATACGCCAACTTTTAACTTAACAGAGATGCAGAGGGGAAATGCCCATAAAAACGTATTGATATTCTTCGATTCATAGGCGTGCGAAATTATTTTCTTTAATAAAACTTAATATATTTAAATAGAATAAAAATGTGGTATTTAGTAAATAAATATACTTGTAGTAATATGGTGTAAAGTTACGTAGAATAATGTTAAGTAATAAATATATGCATGAAATAAAGATTTTTTTCCTATCCTGTCTATGCTAATCTTAAAAAGAAAAAAAATCAAAATATTATTGAATTACTTATTTTTTGACAATCTATTGATTTTCTTCTTTAAACTGTTAGGCCCGCGATATTTTTTAAATAAAAAGAAATGTGTTAAGCTCCAAAATTTTAGAATATTACTAGCAAGAGGTATTTAGAATTAATTTAAAAAAATAAAAAGTAACTACCTTACTAGTGATTTTTTAAGATTAGCGTAGGCGGGATATGAAAAAATTCTTAAAACGGGGTTATATCTCGGAGTTCGTAAATTTTAGACCCCCAGGTGATAGGGATGAATTTGTCACAAATGACCTCTAGAATCACTATGTCAAGAAATAGTTGTACTTTCCAATCACCCTGTATATATCGAAAACGTTTAAACATACATAAAATTTATTTATTATATTTCATTCTAAAATGTAATATTGATTAGTCCTCGTCACTGGTATTTTCTTCGGCATCGCTTTTATCGGATTCATCTTCACTGCTATCTTCCTCGCCAAGCTGGATAATTAGTGGTTCTACCTCTTCCATGTATTGATCAGTTTCGTAGTATTTTTTTTCAATATTTACTACATGTTTACAGCATTCAGCCCAACGTGCAGGTGTGATAGAAGCAATGCCCAGTTGTACTTGTTCTATTAAATTTCTAATGGATATGTCTCCAGTAGTGTTGCGACTACGAACAAAATGTTTCAACTGGGCCCATATCAGTTCGATTGGGTTGAGATCGCACATATAAGGTGGTGTACGCAACGGAGTATGTCCATATGAACGTAATACTCTATCTACTACGTAGTTTTTTTTCATCCTCAGGTGGTTTATGTTGTTGAATCAACTGAAACAACTCCCATTTGCGTTCAGCTGGGTTGTGAGATATTCCTAAAAGTAATTTATTATTGATACCCTAAAGATATTAAACATTAGTATTTTTAATTTTTTTTTTCTTTAAGTAAGTATAGAGGATGAAAAAATTTATGCATTTTGTGGCCAGTAGGTAACCTATTATTATCCTTTAAAAAATAATATTTAATATACCGCGAAGTTAATGTAGAAATAAATATATCTCTAAGGACCGATTTTTCAATCCAGGGTTATCCCTAACCCCAGAGTCAAACTTATTATAAGTATATTTTCTTCTTTGATGAGTCATAAAATGCAAAACTTTACCATATTAATTGTAGCTGTTCGCAGATATTTTTTCTTTTAATATAAATACAAATAATGCGTTTTTACTTACCATTTGCCGTCAACCAATCGATCATAGTTTTCTTGGTGCTTGATTTGGTCGGCACTTTATTCTCTTGCACGGAATGATATGGTGCATTATCAAAGATGACCACTGAATTAGCCGGAATATTGGGAATTAATTTTTCCTCCAGCCATTTCATAAAATTTTCGCGATTCATTTGTCCGTGATAATCCCCAGTTGCTTGACCAGCTTTGAATATCAAACTGGCATCGGGAATAAAGCCATTCTGACAACCCGCATGTACAATAACTAAACGACCTAAAAAAATGTATATAAAATATTATAGCAAGAAAAAAAAACTTTTTATACTAAGTTTTTCAGCTAAACACTATAATTATAACGAAATTTTAATGCTTACATTTAAACCCTCAATTTATTTAATTAACTACAAAAAATTCTTACCACTTGCTCTGATGTTACTAGTAATACCAAAAACATCAGTGCTTTGCCAACACTTTTGAAAAGTCAAATCGTTGTCGACCCAGGTTTCGTCTATATAAACTATACTTCTTCCTTCATTTCTATACTTCTGTATCGCGTTTATATATTTATACCGCCAATGAAGTATAGAGGGCCTTTCCATCAATATTTTCCTTTTGTTTTGACATTTCCTAAAATAAAACCCATTTGCTTTTAGTAAACATCTTAAAGTTTCCTTGGAATACGGAAAATCAATGGTCTGTCGCAACTTCTGTAGAAGTTTGGTCGTCGTTGGAACAGTTTTTAATTCCTGGTAAAAGTTATTAATTGTGCGCCTTATAATTGGAAAATCTTCAAAGTCATTCTTAACAGAAAAGCGAGATTTTTTGTTAGGCGGTGGCACAAGCACATCATTTGGCCTATCTCTATTTCTTTTCTCATCTTGTTTATGAATCTTCTGTATAGTGGACTTAGAGACGCCAGTGTACATGCAAACACGATCGAGTTTTCTCTTTAGAGGAATTTTAAATGCATTGTTTTGAGCTTCCTCATCGCAACCTCTATAAACATTTGCAACAATTTCCATTGATTGCCCGTTTAGATGTTTTCCTTTTAAAAACCTATTTCCTTCCATCATAAGGCCAAATATAGCTTTCCGTATACAAACCTACATACAAAAAACTTTGTTTACAAAATTGAATCGGCTATAAAAATTAAAAATATGAAGTTTTTTTATGCTAGTATTTTTAGTTTACTTTTTATCTTTGTCTTCTTTTTCAGTAAAGTCAAATCATACTTACTGTAAATCTTATATTTAAAAACTCAAGAAGATTATATCAATTGTCTATAAAGATAACAACACAAATTAAAACTAAATACTCAAAAACTTAAAGACAAAACGTTAAAAGAAATACAACAATAATAAATAAAAGAAAGAACCACCAACGCCAACGTCCATATAATCCAGATATTAATGGAATCCTCCCTACGCCTATGCGTAAGCTAAACTTGCAGAAAACCGAAATAAATAGAACACCTGCAGATACATTATTTATTCAAAAAACCCCATCGAGAACTCCACCGTTTATCGCCTGCTGACCAATCACGATGTGATATTTCCGTATTTAATACATAGTAGGCTGGCAAAATGAGGCTTTGTTGCCGCCTCGTGAATAAATCTGAGTATTTATAAAAGGGACATAATTTGTTTTACAATATAAATGTATTATAAACTTAAATAGATACATTACTACAATTTTCGAAGATAAGAATATATGTATATTATGAGATGTGAATATAGTATATTGTAACGAAATTCGGGAACACACTTTTATTGTCAACGTCAAAAACACTAACCTAACTCGCTTTGACTGTCGTTTAATTGTTTCCAAGGTAAAAACTGACTAAACAATTAAAACTGAATGATTTGTCACGAAGCGCGTCCTTTTTAAAACCCGATGGAACAGTTTCGAAATATTTAGAATTATCTTCATTGTTTTTGCCCAAAGAGACCAATAATTTTAGGAGAATACCGACAGTCAAAGCAAGCAAGTATACAAATTCTAGAAAATTAGAACTACAGGGATTTACAATAATATAACCTAAATAACCTAAATTGGGGCCAAAATGGGGCTCTCAAACAAGATGAACTACCTAAAAACTAAACACTATAGATGAAAATAATAAAGCAAACGTAAGTAGAACCCTAAAGAAACCCTACGAATCAACTTTAACTACACAATACTAATAAAATTGTACAAAAACTAGCAGAATAATTAACGTATTTACATTTTCATAATACTGCTCCCCTCTCAATTTTGATCGTCCCGATCAAACATGGGACCACCTGAGTCATGATAGGGCGCTAGCCGGACGATGTTTACAATTTTCATCTTCGCTGTCGGATGTCGCTGGATACGGTACACCACGTCGTTGATTCTGGTGACCACATTGAATGGACCTTCCCAATCCTTCTGGAGCTTTGGTGACTTGCCCTTCGTCCTCCGTGGATTGTATAACCAGACTTTATCCCCAGGATTAAAACCGGTAGAATTTGCCTTTATGTCATAACGTGATTTCATTCTGTTACTTTCTAGATGAAGTTTATCCCGTGCTTGTTCGTGAACAATTTTTAAACGCTCTTGTAAATGGTCGACGTACTCCTCCAGGGTTTCAGACTTATGGGGTCTTCCAGTAATAATGTCCAAAGGTAAACGAAGTTCATCACCGTAGACAACTTTTGCCGGGCTTTTTCCAGTTGACTTGTGGATAGAAGAACGATATGCCAATAGGAATGGTTGTATACAGGTATCCCAGTCGGTTTGCTTAGAGTTTACTACCATCCTTAAATAGGTTTCAAATGTCCGGTTAAATCTTTCAACCATTCCATCAGACTGAGGGTGTAGTGGGGTTGTACGGGTCTTATTGATTCCCAGCAACTGGCATACTTGTTGGAATATTTGTGACTCAAAGTTCCTTCCTTGGTCTGAATGTATCTCTCTGGGTACACCAAATCGACAAATCCAGTTCTGGAACAGCACTTCAGCTACTGTCGTTGCTTCTTGGTTTGGAATCGGATAAACCTCGGGCCACTTACTAAAGTAATCCATAACAACAAGAGCATATCGGTTTCCGGAGCTACTAGTAGGAAAGGGTCCTGCTACGTCTATGGCAATTCGTTCAAAAGGTGCACCAACAAGATACTGCATCATCTTTCCTCTTGTCCGGGTTTTTGGGCCCTTGCTTGACGAACACTGCTCACACTGTCGGCACCAGCGTTCAACATCTTGATGACTGTTCAGCCAGTAAAACCGTTCTCTCACTTTTGCCAAGGTCTTACTAACTCCAAAATGTCCTCCGCCGACACCGCCATGAACAGCTTCAAGGACTTCCGGAATACGTTTTCGAGGAAGGACTGTCAGATATGTCTTTTCTTTTCCATCTACGCTCTCCCAGACTCTTTTTAATAATCCATCTTTTATAACCAATGAATTCCATTGAGACCAATAAGCTTTAAGTTCTGGAGATTTGTCAGAAATGTCTTTCCATTCTGGTTTTGAAATTTCTCGAGATTTCAGTTCGTAAATAAGACCAAATACTGGGTCATCACACTGATCTTGGATTAAACTAGCTACATCCCACTCTTTAGAACTGTGAAGGCCAATACGATTACAAGTAAATATCTCTGGATGCTGTTTTGATTCCTTTTTAAAACAATGTTGACATGTTTCAATACAGGGTCTTCTCGATAAAGCATCGGCATTTTGGTGATATGCGTCTTTCCTATGTTCTATTGTAAAGTCATACTCTTGTAATCGTTGAAGCCACCTTGCTATTTGTCCTTCGGGGTTTTTAAACTGAAACAGCCATTTCAACGAAGCATGGTCGGTTCTAAGGATAAATCGTTGACCATACAAATATTTATGGAAATGTTCAATAGCTTTTACTGCTGACAATAGCTCTCGTCTAGTGACACAATAGTTTCTTTCTGGTTTTGATAATGTTTTACTGAAATAAGCTATTACTTGCTCGCCATCTTCATATTTTTGTGATAGAACGGCCCCAATTCCAACATTACTCGCATCGGTATCCAAAATAAAAGTTTGTCCAGGAATCGGATATGTTAAAATTGGAGATGTGCATAGTGCTCTCTTTAACTGTTGAAATGCTTCTTCACAGTCTGTTGACCAACTAAATACCACTTTGTCCTCCGTGAGCTTATGTAGAGGCTTTGCAAGATTAGCGAAATTTCTTACAAATCTTCTGTAATAGGTACAAAGGCCCAGAAAGCTTCTTAACTGGTGTTTGTCAGTGGGTCGTGGCCATTTTTCGATCGCCTCTACTTTATCTGGATCAGTCTTGACACCTTTTTCTGATATTACATGGCCAAGGTATCGAACTTCTTTTTGAAATAAGCAACATTTTTTAGGACTTAGCTTCAGGTTGGCCTCTCGCAGTTTAACAAATACCTTTTGAATATTCTTCAAATGATCTTCAAATGTTTTCCCCAGTATGATAACGTCATCCAGATAAACTAAACATGATTCCCAAGTCATTCCACGTAAAACTGTGTCCATAAGTCTCTCAAAGGTAGCTGGAGCATTGCAGAGTCCAAAGGGCATTACTGTAAACTGCCAAAGTCCTGTTCCAGTCGAGAATGCGGTCTTTTCCTTATCTTCTGGGTGCATCTTTACCTGCCAGTATCCACTCTTTAGATCGAGTGTTGAGAACCATTGTGAACCTGATAGCGTGTCCAGGGTGTCGTCAATTCTTGGTAGGGGATAACTGTCTTTCTTGGTAATATCATTCAGTCGCCGATAGTCTACACAAAATCTAGTGGATCCATCCTTTTTCTTCACTAGCACAACTGGAGATGTCCAAGGACTCTGAGAAGGCTCTATCACTCCTTGTGTCCTCATTTCTTGAAGCATTGAGGAAACTTCTCCTTGTTTAGCTATCGGAATTCTTCGAGGTGCTTGTTTAATCGGAGCATTGTCTCCAGTGTTAATTCGATGCTGCACCAAATCAGTTCTTCCCAGGTCTTTATCGTGCAAGGAAAACACATCTTGATTTTCTTCAAGAAGACGTCGCAATTTACTACACTGGTCCATGGTTAAATTGGCAGAAGATTCTTCAAATAGGTTTTGTAAACATACAGGAAAAGGTCTGTTTGAATAACGACTTCTATCAGCATTTTTCATGACTGCCACTACTTCAGAGCATACGCCAATGTTCTCTCCTTGTTTCAGGTGTTGATCATATCCTTTTAAATTTACCATTCGAACCAAAATAGTAGATTTCTTCTGCGTAGTTAATGTCTTGGCTGGAAAAATTCCTTGACCATATAGTTTGCAGTTTTCCATGGGCTCAATCAAAACAGTTTCTCCCTCTTTTCCTCCAGTTGTAGCATAAACCACCACCTCTGAATTACCTGGTATAGTAACATCCTTGAACACCTTAACGACTCTGGTATTTACTTTATCTTCATATAGGTGGTGCATAAAAATCTCTTCATTTCTCGTCGTCAATATCCGGTTATATACATCCATTTTAAACTGCTGAGCATTCATAACATCTAATCCTAATATGACATCATCCATGATTTCTGCCACTAGTACTGGCTGTTGGAATGTTGTTAAGCCAATGGTGACTGTAGCTTCGTGCAATCCAAGAATCGGGATCCTTTTTCCATTTGCAGACTCCAGAATTAAATTGGGTGGTGCTGAGAGCCTACAGTGTGCTACGATGTTCGGCTTCACGATAGTATGACTTGATCCTGTATCCACTACCATCTCACATTCACGGCCGCATATTTTTCCCGGTACTACCAAGCTCTCTCCAGGATGTGGCAGCCGGTTTAGTTTTATACGTGGGGCTTGGTAGCACCCAGCCAGCTTGAAGTTGAAGTTTTCCTGGTTCCTTGGATCTCTTAAAGGCTTGGGGCATTGACGTTTAAGGTGCCCCTCCTCATTGCAATTCCAGCATTGCAATGGTCTTTTAGGTTTCCTCGCTAATAATGATTCAAGCTTCTTTAGGCGGTCTTCGAGATCACTTTCCGAAGTTCTGATTTGTCTTATTCGTGTCTGCCTTCTAGTTGCTTGAAAAGCTGCCTCATACTCTAGTCCATGGGCCAAAGCTTCTGATATACTTTTATGATGAGCCATCCTTAGAGCGTGGTTAGTATCTGGATCTCGAACTCCGTCAATAAAACAATTTATAGAAATTTGTTCTCGGAACTCTGTTGGGGCTGAAGGGTAAGCCAGATTTACTAATCGAGCAACATCGGCCTCAAACTGTTGGAGTCCTTCCTCGGGTTGTTGTCTTCTAGATTTCAATTGAGCCTGGTACACTTGTTGTAGATGGGCTTCACCGTATCTCATCTCTAAGGTACGCACCAGTACGTCGAAATTGAGCTGATCCTCAGATGGCACCATTCTTAATATTTCTGTAGCTTCTCCTCTAAGGCTTAGCTTAAGATTGATTGCCTTTTCTTCGTTATCCCAGCGATTTCCCCTAGCAGCGGCCTCAAATTGATTCAAATAGGTACTCCAAGCTTCTTTGCCGTCGAATTTTGGTGGCTTTACTTTCATCATTGTTTGCATTCCAGGATCGGGATGAAGAGGAGTCCGTTTTACTTTCATCTCTAGTTCTTGGATCTTTTTTTGTACTTGCCCCAATTCTTCTTCTACTGTTGCTTCAAAGTTAGTCATTAATTGTTTCTGATTCTTCTCCAGATCTTCTTTAAGTTGTAAAACTCGTTCCTCTTGTTTTCTGTCTCGTTCCTCCTGCTCCTTTTTAAGATTATTTTTTAAATTAAGTAAGTCATCTTTCATGGTTCGAATCAGGTCTTCATTTTCTTTCTTTAGGTCATCTTTCATGGTCTTTATCAGGTCTTCATTTTCCTTCTTCAGGTCAGATTTAATTGTCTTTAGTAAATCTTCCTGTTTCTTGTCTCGCTCTTCTTGTTTGCGGTCTCGTTCTTCTTGTTCTTCCTTCAGTTTACGGTCTCGTTCTTCTTGTTCTACCTTCTGTTTACGGTCTCGTTCTTCTTGTTCTTTCTTCTGTTTACGGTCTCGTTCTTCTTGTTCTTCCTTCTGTTTACGGTCTCGTTGTTCTTGTTCTTCCTTCTGTTTACGGTCTCGTTGTTCTTGTTCTTCCTTCTGTTTACGGTCTCGTTCTTCTTGTTTGCGGTCTCGTTCTTCTTGTTCTTCCTTCTGTTTACGGTCTCGTTGTTCTTGTTCTTCCTTCTGTTTACGGTCTCGTTCTTCTTGTTCTACTTTTTGCTCGTCAAACTTCCTTAATAGCAGCTCCATCAATTTCTCGGTCTCCATCTTGGCCTGACTTCTTGTTAAAGGCATCCACTAAAATGAGCTTCCAAATATCCTTTACTTCTGACACCAATTGTAACGAAATTCGGGAACACACTTTTATTGTCAACGTCAAAAACACTAACCTAACTCGCTTTGACTGTCGTTTAATTGTTTCCAAGGTAAAAACTGACTAAACAATTAAAACTGAATGATTTGTCACGAAGCGCGTCCTTTTTAAAACCCGATGGAACAGTTTCGAAATATTTAGAATTATCTTCATTGTTTTTGCCCAAAGAGACCAATAATTTTAGGAGAATACCGACAGTCAAAGCAAGCAAGTATACAAATTCTAGAAAATTAGAACTACAGGGATTTACAATAATATAACCTAAATAACCTAAATTGGGGCCAAAATGGGGCTCTCAAACAAGATGAACTACCTAAAAACTAAACACTATAGATGAAAATAATAAAGCAAACGTAAGTAGAACCCTAAAGAAACCCTACGAATCAACTTTAACTACACAATACTAATAAAATTGTACAAAAACTAGCAGAATAATTAACGTATTTACATTTTCATAATAATATATACAGGATATTTAATACTTAACCTTAGTGCAAAGAAATATTAACACATATAAAAGGATTTGGAGAGTGACAATGTTGGTGCAATTCTTAAAGACTAATATTTGAAATAAACGTGGCAACCGCGCCACACTCTCTTCTCCCGTAAAAGGGTTTGTGGCTTCACTTTGCAGCGAGCAGCGGTAGAGTGCGTATTAAAAAAAAATGTAAACGGTCTCATACAAAACACCTTTGTAACTGAATTTAATAAATAATTACGTGAAAAACCCAAAACGAACTTCATTTAAAAAGAGGTCAGCAATACAAAAAAAGGGCTAATCACCCTAAGAAATTGGTCCTTCGAGCCGGATTAAATGCAGTAACCAGTGATATCTGTGCTAAAATAAACCGTTGCTCGCTCCACCTAATAGTGGGTAAGTCCTTTTATTCCAATATTCCTCTCATTATCAGTGCCGTTTTGTTCTGTATACGGATTGTGTGCATTTCTTCATATGAGTTTTATGCGACATTATACGATTGTAAACCCAAATACGTTAAATTTCTATGCGAATATATACTAAATCCAAATACGAAAATCCCACTCAATACCATCCACGCGCCGCATCATACGGGTCCAACGCTTTCATTTGCATCTCTCTTACTCTTGCACCGCGACGATATCGACGTTCAAATATACCTAGTTTTCTTTCTTTCTCGCTCATTACCGGCCGCTCCATAACCAGATTCATCCGGATTTCGCCCGTTGGAACAAAATCCTCGTCTGTGCGGGCAGGAGGGCATCGAGCGCGACGTTGTCGGTTGCATTTTGAGGCGGCATTAAGAGAAGCACTTCACCTTAATAACATTTATTAAGGGATACCTTATTTTCAATTGCGTTTTACTAAGCGAAACACTTCACTTTAACATTTTATTTCTCTTTTGATAAAACATGTCGGTAGACGAAATTAAAGCGCTCAAACGTAAAAGAGGTTCAATAAAATCGAAGTTTACTATATTTTCAAATTTTTTAAGGGGGTTAAGTACACACGATGATTTAGATTCGGATGATTTTCATCAATTAAAAACCCGTTTAGATTTGAGTGAAAATATAATTCACGAGTTTGATGTCCAAGAAAATTTAGAAGCGATTGTAGATGACGCGGATTTAAACGATCAATTCAAAGAACGCGAACTTTTTTGTAGTACATTTTATAAAGAAATAGCAAGAGGAAAAAATTTACTTTCAAAACTTGAAACGGATAGGAAAAGCGTGGTTTCAGAGCACGAGAATTTTGAAACATTGCCTAATGCAGCTATTAAGCTTCCTGCTATTGAGGTCCCAAAATTTCGAGGCGACTATGAGGGTTGGCTAGAATTTAGAGAAACTTTTGAATCTTTAGTGCATTTAAATAACTCGCTAAGTAGCATACACAAATATCATTACTTAAAAAATTCTTTGACAGGCAATGCTGCCGAAGTTATTGCCTCTCTGGAATTTTCCGCGGTAAATTATCCCATTGCTTGGGGTTTGTTATGTAATAGGTTCAATAACTCCCGACTTTTAGTACAAAATCACGTCAAGGCTATTTTCAATATACCCGTAGTCTCCAAGCAATCATCCAAAATACTTCGAAACATTATTGATACGTTGTCAAAGCATCTAAAGGCTTTAAAACAGCTTAAACAACCGGCAGATACGTGGGATACGTTAATTATATACATTATAAGTACAAAACTTGACAATGCGACAGTTCGAGACTGGGAGGAATATATTTCTAAAATAGATTCTCCCCAGCTGAGCGATTTAAAATCATTTTTAAAGTCCAAAGCTGATTTGCTCGAAACTATAGAGCTAAAAAATACGGATACGAAAAATCAATCATTTAAACAAAATCGATTCAATACCTCGAAAACGTTTTATACGGAAAATACGGATAACGGTCAAGACTCCTCGAATGTCTTATTTTCAAACTCAAATAACAACAGTTTCGGTAAATTTCAATGCGCATTTTGTAAACGATCGAATCATTTTATCCGTAACTGTACAGATTTTTTGAGATTAACTGCAAACGAACGATTAAACCGCGTTAAAGAATTGAGACTCTGCACAAATTGCCTCAGACAAGGCCATAAAGATGATGTCTGCAGGTTGTCGAATTGCAGGAAGTGTGATGCTCGACATAACACTCTTTTGCATATTTCGAGGCCACTAGACAACATTGACAATTCCGGAAACGTGCAGAGCATTTCAACAACTTTGACAAGCTACGATCCGAGTCCCGGTAGTATCATATTATCCACTACGCTTGTTCAAGTAATAGGAGACAATAATAGAGCCCACACGGTACGCGCCTTATTGGATTCCGGATCGCAGTCAAATTTTATATCTTCCAAATTATGCGAAAAATTAAATCTAAAAACGACGCGAGTCAATACGGCCGTGGCGGGCATAAACAGTGGCATATTAAATATTAACAAAAAATGTCATGTTAGTGTACATTCACAGCATACTCCTTTTAATGCGAATATTTCTTGTTTTGTCATAGATCGCATTTCAGGAACCATGCCCAGTGTACCGATAAACATACGTAACCTTAGCATCCCAAAAGATATATTTCTAGCGGACGCTTCTTTCTCAGAACCGGGGCCAATTGATATGTTAATCGGCGCATGTCTATTCTACGAACTGTTACTTATCGGCCAAATTAAACTTGGAGTCAATCTCCCCATTTTACAAAAAACAGTTTTTGGTTGGGTCGTGTCTGGGCCTACCGGCGATCAGAATAAACATAGTCAGGTGATCTGTAACTTTTCTAGTAATTTAGATATTCAAAGTCAGCTGGCAAGGTTTTGGGAATTAGAAGAATGTAACACCAAGACTCATTTTTCTAAAGAAGAATTGCTGTGCGAGGAGCACTTTCAATTAAATACTAAGCGCGACCTTAGTGGTAGATTCATCGTTTCTATCCCTCTAAGAGATTCTTTAGAAAAATTGGGCGATTCAAAACCTCAAGCTGAAAAACGTTTCTTAGCTTTAGAGCGAAAATTATCTCGTGACCCAACTTACAAAAAAGAATACTCGAAATTCATGCAAGAATATGAAGATCTGGGTCATATGCGGAAAATTATGTCAATTGATACGCAAATCATTTCATATTATATGCCACATCACGGTGTATTTAAGCGAGACAGTTTAACAACTAAACTTCGAGTAGTTTTTGATTGTAGTGCTTCGACATCCACCGGCATTTCAATGAATGATTTGCAGATGGTCGGGCCTACAATTCAAAACGACTTGCTCTCAATTCTTCTACGTTTTAGAATTTATAACTTTGTTGTGGCCTCAGATATCGCGAAAATGTATCGTCAAGTTCTCATTAATCCCGACCAATGTTCTTTACAAAGAATTTTATGGCGATACAATAACACAGATCCCATAAGTATTTATGAACTCCAGACTGTTACCTACGGGACCAGTAGTGCCGCGTTTTTAGCTATACGTTGTCTTTTCGAATTAGCAAAGGAATGCGAAACCGCGCATCCTGATGTCTTCGAAGTAATCCGAAACGATTTTTACGTTGACGATGGATTGTTTGGGGGTGAATCCATTGAAGAATTATCGCAACTTTGTCTCAAAGTTTTTGAAGTATTGCGTTCTGCAGGATTCATATTACGAAAGTGGCATTCCAACTCCGAACAAATAGTAAAAAATATCAATTCTAATGCGAGCTCGACTGGTGACGTTGTTAAAATTGGATCAAACGAGGCGACTAAGACCCTCGGACTTGCTTGGTCCAATGGTCAAGATGCGTTAACTTACAATATTGGCATGCTTTCTAGTACAGGTCGTGTAACAAAGCGAGTCATTCTTTCTTGTATTAGTCAAGTGTTTGATCCTCTTGGCTTACTAAGTTCATGCGTAATAACTATAAAGATCTTACTTCAAAAACTTTGGTTAGAGAAATTATCCTGGGACGAATCGGTTCCCATTTTAATTCATTCATCGTGGCTAAAATTTCGTGACGAAATTTCAGTCTTAAATAATTTAAATATTAACAGACATGTTACTTGTAAGAACCCAAAGCATATTGAAATGCATTGTTTTTCTGATGCAAGTATATCCGCGTACGGCTCTTGCATTTACATTCGTTCCATAGATGAAAACGGTTCTATCTACGCAAATCTATTATGTTCTAAAACAAAGGTAGCTCCTCTTAAGGTTATTACCGTGCCTAAACTTGAATTATGTGGGGCTGTGTTAGCTGTTAGCTTAGCAAAAAGGGTATCTTCCGCTTTTAGAGTAACGATAAACGAAATACGATTCTGGTCGGATTCGACGATAGTTCTAGGGTGGCTAAAACATTCCCCAAATTCGTTAAAACCATTCGTTGCAAACAGGGTTGCCGAGATTCAGGAATCATTTCCTGGTAATTCATGGACACACGTACCGACCAAACAAAACCCTGCGGACATTTTATCGCGCGGAATATCTCCAAAAGAGTTGGTCGATTGTTCCTTATGGTGGCACGGGCCATACTGGTTATCGGAATCTAAGGATCAATGGCCAAATGCACATGTTGTTTCAAACGAACTGCCCGAATTAAAATTACAGACACTTATCGTAAACGAACCCGATATAAACCCTATCATAGAATTTGACCGATTTTCGAATTTCAATAGATTGAGACGAACATACGCATATTTAGTTCGGTTTCTTCACAACTGTAGGAAACCGTGTGAAAGGATTATAGGTTCTTTAACTTCATCGGAAATAAATAACGCATATTTACTTTTAATAAAGCAAAGCCAACGGCCTGATTATTTACCTGAATTAAACGCTCTCTCCAATAATCTTCCTATTCCCAAAAGGAGCAAACTTTTTAGGCTAAATCCTTTCATAGATAAGTCAGGTGTCTTACGTGTGGGAGGTCGACTAAGTAATGCTGATTTTCATCGTGATAAGCAACATCCTATTATTATTTCAGCTAAACATAAACTATGTAAATTAATTTTTAAACATGAACACGTGAAGTTGTTGCATGCCGGTCCGCAGCTACTTCTTAGTCATATTAGAGAGATTTTGTGGCCGATCGGTGGTCGAAACTTAGCCAAATCAATAGTACGGGATTGTGTCGCTTGTTTTAAATGTAATCCTACTCAAATCTCCCCAATGATGGGTGATTTGCCTCGAAGAAGACTAGAAGGCAATTTTCCAATTGAAACATGCGGCGTAGACTACGCGGGTCCCTTTTCCATCAAAGATAGAAAGGGTAGAGGATGTAAAGTTACAAAATGCTATTTAGCGTTGTTTGTGTGTTTCCTAACGAAGGCAATGCACTTAGAATTAGTATCCGACTTAAGTACTAATACCTTCATATTAGCGCTAAAGAGATTTTTATCTCGTAGGGGTAAGCCAGCTCGAATTTATTCAGATAACGGCACAAACTTTGTCAGCGCGAGTACAGAGCTTAATCGTCAATTTTCTCAATTTTTATGCGAAAATAAAGACGTTATAATCGATTCGTGCGCTAGTGAGGGTATTGAATGGCGATTTATACCGGTAAATTCGCCTCATTTTGGCGGACTTTGGGAGGCTGGCGTCAAGTCGGCTAAGTCGCATTTGAAACGAGTTATTGGCAACAACATTCTTACATTTGAGGAAATGTGCACGGTCTTTGTGCAGATTGAGGCGGTGATTCCCGTCCCATTTCTCCACTGACATTTGATCCAAATGACCTTAATCCCTTGACTCCTGCCCACTTCTTGGTTGGGCGCCCTCTTCTGACCACACCCGAGGCCGATATCACTGATGTACCAGAGGGGCGACTAACCCGATACCAGCTCTTGGAGCAGATGCGACAGAATTTCTGGACCAGGTGGGCGAAAGAAAACGTTTCTGAGCTCCAGCAGAGGACAAGATGGCAGACGGGGCACAATCCAGCCAGGGTCGGCTCCATTGTACTCATCAAAGACAAAAACCTTCCCCCGATGAAATGGAAGATCGGGCGAATCACGGAGCTTCATCCCGGCAAGGACGGTGTTTGCAGAGTGGTATCCATCCAGGTTTCCCATGGAATCATCAAGCGAGCTTGCCAAAGAATATGTCCTTTACCCGTAGAAGACATCCCTTCGAAGACAGTTTCCATTGAAAGCAATGACTTTCAAGGCGGGGGGCATGTTGGTGCAATTCTTAAAGACTAATATTTGAAATAAACGTGGCAACCGCGCCACACACTCTTCTCCCGTAAAAGGGCTTGTGGCTTCACTTTGCAGCGAGCAGCGGTAGAGTGCGTATTAAAAAAAAATGTAAACGGTCTCATACAAAACACCTTTGTAACTGAATTTAATAAATAATTACGTGAAAAAACCCAAAACGAACTTCATTTAAAAAGAGGTCAGCAATACAAAAAAAGGGGCTAATCACCCTAACAATAGGTAAGTCCTTAGTGAAGTATTTGAGCTTTCTATGTTGGTGTCATGGGGAATATAAAAATTGACCACTTGAAAAGTATAGGTAGATATAATAATTTATAGCTAGCAAATTGACAGTTTTTCGACCAAAAATTTATGTGGTGGAAGTTAGCCACAGATTCAGAAACGAAAATCATGTTTTACAGTCGCCCAGACAAGTTTTGGTTTTAATTTTTTTTTGTTTTTAAAAGCTTTTATTTAACTTGCAATGTACCTATGTATGTATGTATGTAAGTATGAATGTATGTATGTATGTATGTAAGTATGTATGTATGTATGTATGTATGTATGTATGTATGTAACTATGTATGTTTGGGTCAAATCTTGGAAATCAAATTTGACCAACTTCTAGATGTCCGATTTACGTGAAATTTGAAACACATTCATATTTCCGATGACAATGCAATTTAGTGCTATCACAATTACAAAAAACAAAATGGCGGATCCAAAATGGCGAACTTTAAAACCAAAACTTGTCTGGGCGACTGTAAAAACATGATTTTCGTTTCTGAATCTTTAGCTAAGTTCACCACATAAAAATTTGATGAGTAAACTTATTTTGGGCAAGACTGTACCCGTCGAATGCACACTTTTTATTTATGGAAATATAAAATAAAGGCACTTTAAAATTAAAGTTACCTGTCAAATTGTTTATTTTTCGACGATTTTGACTAAATGTTTTTAATGTAAATAAATTATAAACTATTTTACTTCCAGAATGTCCCTCCATTCACATCAATAAGCCGTTAAAGAAACGGAAACTTAATATTGTAAAAAATGAAAACGAAACAGTTTTACCATTCAAGCAGAGAAAAATAACTCTTATAGAAGATAAAAAGGAAGCTGTCGAGTTACAGTCAAATGCTGAATGTTGTGTGCAGTCAAATGCAAATACTGAGAAAAAACATATTAAAACTGTTTTACTTTCTTTGGATGCAGAAGACTGTGGGACTTACCAAAAACAAGTAATTAATACTAATATTTCATTACCAAGCACTAGCGGTGCTACCGCACTTAATAAAAGTCAACCTGATAATAAGAAGCAAGACAATGTCAAACTTGCCTTGAACGCTAAACGTTGTCGGGAATATAGGCAACGAAAAAAGTTGAATAAAATAATTTCTTCGAATCCCAATACTACAGTTGATGGTGTTTCTGTTTTCCAAGATGTCTCTTCTGTTCAACGATCTGAGGAAAAGCAGAAAATCCAATCACGGGGAAAAGGTTCTACCAATAGTTCATCGGGTATTATCATAGAAAAGAAAGAAGCCAGGGAAGCACCAAATAAAACAGGTAATTGTGAGTCTTTTGATTCAGATATTTTGAACTTTTCAGGATATCTCAATAATTCAATAGTTACTTTAAATCCAACAAATACAAACATTTTTGAAAAGAGAACATTATATTTAGAGCATTTTATGAACACTAAATTTTATAGTAATAAGTTAAACGAATTCTGTCGTATATGTGACCGAATTTGGTGGACTAATGATATTTGCTCGATAACCAAGGATATTCTTCCCCTTCTTTATGAAGCTGGCTACCCAAAAATGCATTCGAGTATCGAGGATGAATGCAAATTTTATAAGTGTTGTCGTAACTGTTATTCCACTTTATCCCGTAAAAAAACGATTCCTCAACTGGCCCCTGTTAATGGATTTGTTTATCCTCCTATTCCGTCTGACTTACCCCCCTTAAATCCCATTGCTGAGCGTTTAATTTCACCCCGTTTACCCTTTCTGCAAATTCACTATTATTTGCTATTCTGCGTAGATGGTTATTATATTTACGAGATACGCCATTATACCGAAGATATGATATTAAAATTAATAACACATTCTTGGGTATACATGAAGGTTATGATTTTGCAGAATAAAATCAAATATTTTACGACCAGCATTTCGAGATAAGAAATAGTCAAGAAGACATGATGGACGTAGTTTCGTCGGGTAAAGAAAAAAATTTAACAACCGAGCAATTATTAAACATGCAACAGCAAACAATTTTTTGGCGGGAAGATATGGTGTTACATTTAGCCCCAGATCAGAAAAACAAACCGTTTGCATTATCTTTTGACGCTGATGCAGAGGAATTATCATTTCCTGCTATCTATTACGGACATGAAAGACAATTTAAAATTAATGTAACTCCTTATATGATGGCAACTAGTGAAATCCGTAGAAGAGATAGACGTGGTGTTACCCCTAATCACATTCTTTACATGGCAGCCAAAATCATGCGTTTGAGAATTATTCAAACATTTCAAGTATTGTTTCGCAATAATAACCATGAGGTAAAAAATATTACAAGAGAAGATTTATTAGATCCAGAATTTGTGAAAGAAAGCATGGAAAAGAATGAGTCGTTTTTAAAAAATATACCTAATTCGATACAATATTGGCAGTCAAAGAAAAAGGACTTATTTTGTATGATGCGTCAACTCGGAAAACCAACTGTATTTGTAACACTTATTGCATCAGAGGTACATTGGAAGCCACTCTTAAAATGCGCCTATAAATTTCAACAAAATTTAGACGATGAAGATAACATTGACAATAGTATCTTTGATATTATGTCTAATAGTGCTAAAACGGAATTAGTGAACAATGATCCTGTTATTTGTTGCCTATATTTTAACAAATTAGTAAATACAATCATGATTGCTCTAAAAAAAAAAGAGAGATGGCCCATTTGGAAAATATTATTTAAAAGATTACTTTCGTAGGGTGGAATTTCAGCATAGAGGTAGTCCACACTGTCATATGTTATTATGGCTTGAAAACGCTCCACCTTCCCACGAGGCACAGTTATTAAATGATGAACATTTACCGGAAACTATTGCATTAATTGATAGTATTGCCTCAGCCGAAGAATGTTTAGTTTCAAGCCCCAGGAATTTACAAACGCATGCTCATACTCATACATGCTACAAAAAAAATACAAAAAAATGCCGTTTTGGGGCACCATTTTGGCCAATGGATCAAACTAGGGTATTAATTCCGGTATTGCCAGTTAATAAAGATAACTCAAAAGTTTTGTTATTTGAAAAAATGCATGAAGCTTTAGAGGTGGGTTCTTTGACAAGTTTTGAGGAATTCCTTCAAAAATTTTATTTAGAGTCATTTGATGAGTATTTGGACATTCTTTGACATGGCATTCATCGACCCTCGGTTTTTATGAAACGTGGGATTGAAGACATTTGGATCAGTCCATTTAATCCATGTATTTCGAAAGCTTTGCAGTCAAATATGGATGTTCAGTTTATATTATATGAATATTCCCGTGCTGCTTACGTTGCCGAATATGTGAATAAAAGCGAGCGTGGCTTTAGTTCCCTTCATCGAGAATTAATAAAAGTTCGTGATAAATATCCAGATATGGATTATGAGATGTGTATGAAAGAATTGGGTAAACTACCATTAAATAATGTGGAAATGTGTGCCCATAAGAAGCAGCTTGGTATTTGTTACGATTATCCATGTCTGAAGCGTCTAGAAAAGTGGAAGCCATACCTACACAGTATCCAATGGAAAGATTTTTAATGAAGAAATCATTGAAGCAAATGAATGAACAGAATATCGAAAATTACTCTACTGATATCTGGAAATTGAACATTATTCAGAAATATGAACAAAGACCGACCAATTTAAAAGATATCTGTTTGGATGATTTTGTGGCTTGGTATGATCAAACACGTTCCAAACAACATGAAAACATGCCGTTTTTCATGGAGGATTGCGAAGACGATCCTATTGATGAACATGTGAGTTTTCAAAACAGTAGACCCATCAGTGAGAAAACATCTAAAGATTCTGATAAATATCGGAAACGAAAATTACCAAAAGTTTTAAAATGGAGAGCATATGATAACACGAGAGAACCTTTAAATTTCAAGAGAGAAATGGTTACCCTATTTTGGCCGTTTGGTAATGAGGAATTAGATCTTTTGAACAATGATATGTATATAGGAATTTACGACAACTTTAATCAGATACATGAAAAATGTAAAGAATATGATAGCGGTTTATCATTAAAAAAGATTGTTACAATTTCAAGAGAATTTGACAATAAAGGGTGTCGCCCACTAGAGCGGAGCGTGCCGGAGCGCATGGCAGCGCGGCGGAGCGCATTTTCTTGCCCATACGCACATAGAGCGCGCTAAACCGAAGCGACGCGGAGCGGCTAGCTGAGTTTCTTCAGTTTGTACAATGCTGTCCTCCGATGAGGAAGAGGTATTTATAATTTCTGCTTTGTGCGAAGAAGCAGAAAAAAAAACAAAAAAGAAAAAGAAAATGTGGATACATAATATATGTAAAAAACGTAAGACTGAGGGTGAATTCTATACTTTATTTCCTGATCTAATAGAAGACAAATTTAAATTTCATCAGTATTTCCGAATGACGCATGGACAATTCATGAAATTATTAGGTTACCTAAAACCAGAAATAGAAAGACAAAATACGTCACTTCGTCAAGCTATAGGTCCAGAAGAAAGGTTAGCTGTATGCTTAAGGTTAATTACATTAAAAAATAGGTAATTTAAGTGGTTTAATAGAAAAAAAAGTAAAACTTTAATTTAACAGATAATTAAAGCAAGTTAAAGGCAACCTTCTAAAATAATTGTTGTATAAATAAATAAGTATAAATGTTGATTCTCATACAAAAAATATTACAAAAAAAGTACACGTCTAATATGCAAAAAAACTCAAAAAATACATTTTCTAAATTATAATAAAAAAATAAAATTAAAAGTTTTCCTAATTATTTTTATAAGTGTTCAGGCAACTAGTATGAATCATCTAAATTATGTAAATTGGTAAGATACTCGGAAAATTGTGGGGCCTGTGTCTGTTGACATGATGATGATGGTTGAGTGTAGGAATAGTATTGATGGTTTATGTCTGGTGATGTTTGAGGTATTGCCAATAGCACAGAATCTTGAAAGTTATTTGAATGCTGACGAGATGTTCGTGATAAAGATGAGAGTGGATATGGTAGATATTTAGCTCTATTTGATTGTACAAGTTGTCTTTCAGATAAAGCTGCTAATTCAGCTTCATTAACAGCTTTAAAAACTTTCCATTTTTCGACATTTCTGTATTTTTTTCTTAGGGGCTGATGAGGTCGATGTAGTCGATGGAGTGGGCGGTGGTGAACTTATATTGGAGTAAGAATCCTCTTCACTTGAATTTCCAGTTTCTTCCTCTGTTATTTGTATGTTTGAGGTTTGAGGTCTTTTAGTGATATGTGGAAGAAGGAAAGACATCTGTTGTTCAAGCTTCCAGGGCCTAATTTTTTTTGCAGCATCCCCACTCTTTGTTTTACGACCTTTAATGGCTTTGCGAAAATTGTCTCTTAGTTTTTTCCATTTATCTTTACATTTTGAAGCTGAAATATAAAAATTTTCTTTTCAGATTCTTGGCTACAGGAGATTCATTTAGATCAATTGCATTTTGTATCGCTTAGGAGAAAGCACGGTTAGAGAAATTGTATATTCAACTTGTGACATAATTTGGACTAAAGTACGCAATATTGTCATGCCAAACCCAACAAAGGAAACATGGAAAATGGTTGAAAAAGACTTTTACGAACTATGGAATTTCCCCAATTGCATCGGTGCCATCGACGGCAAACATGTTATTATTGAAGCACCTGCCAATAATGGTTCGCTATATTTTAACTACAAAAAGACGTTTAGTGTCATTCTACTGGCATTAGTAGATGCCAATTATCGTTTTATATGTGTAGATGTAGGTGCCTATGGAAAGAACAGTGATGGAGGAATATTTGCTTCTTCTAATATGGGAAAAGCACTGTTGCAGAACTCTTTTAATATACCTCCTGATAAAAGTCTTCCAGGAACCAATATTATTGTGCCTCACGTAATTGTAGGCGATGAAGCATTCCCTCTAAACAAGCATTCATTGCGACCGTTTCCTGGTTCACAAATTAAAGACAATATATCAAAAAAAACTTTTAATTATCGCTTGAGCCGAGCCAGAAGGTTATCTGAAAATGTTTTTGGAATTTTGACACAAGTATTTAGGATTTATCAAAGGAGATTAAAAATGAGCCCCGAACATGTGGACAAAGTTATTTTAGCGACCTGTTGTTTACATAATTTTTTAAGGCTTTCTTTAATTTCATTGGAATCAGTTGACAATAACCTTAACAATGATAATCTTCAAAATTTACGACGAGTAGGAGGAAATGCAACGATGGAGGCCATGTCTGTTAGGGATATATTTGCAAATTATTTTTCTTCCCCCGAGGGTACAGTTCCTTGGCAAAATGCAATGATAAACAGAGGAATAATGGATTAAGAACATACTGACAATAAAATGTGTATTTAGTTATAGTATAAGATCCGAAACTAAGATCGATCTTAATCAATATGTAGGATAGCCTTGACCTGATATCATTTGCCAACCCATCCTCGATTTATTTTTTCATAAAAAAACCTTTAATTACGTCGCTACGTATCGCACATTAGCCAGCGCGCGGCGTAGCACCGCAATCGGCAGCGTACGGCAGCGGAAAAATATACCTAACATAGAATTCCGGTCGCTTCGTTGCGCTGCCGATCGGTGCTCTTCCGACAATGAGCGGACTCCCATTTAGAACAATGTATTATAAAAAGTACTTTCCGGCGCGCTGCCATACCCTCCGGCGCGCTCCGCTCTAGTGGGCGACACTCTTAAAATAGAAGATATTCTTACAGATCAGCCAGCAATTGTGGGGCCTCTGGTTAAATCTATACAAGATGAGGCTTTTGTAAGAGGACCGAATCAAGTTGATGTAAATAATATTGATTTAGATTCCATTAATCGAACTAGTGTTGTCAGACGAATGGAAAATGTGATGTCTTATGCAGATTTTTGTTTGGCTTTTTTTTTTTTTTTTTTTTTTGGGTCGGTGGAGAAATTCTTTATGAACACTGGTTACGCGGCGCCGCCCCCAGTAGTGTGGGACTCAGTGTCGAGTCTGTCTCGTCCTATACCCACTAAAACTCCACCGCTGGGTGGTGCCTTGTGGCTCCCTACACTGCGGTCTGCTAAGAAGCAGTCCTATTGTGTCCCATATGTTTAGTCCCACAGGTTCAATTCTGTAGCTTCAAGGAAGTCCAGGATTGTGCCCAGTGGTAGATTTCTTATACCCTCTGGTGCGGGTTTCTCTTCCCCCAGGAATGTTGCCCTGGTTTGATTAAATGCTTCACAGAAGCACAGTATGTGAAGAGTTGTTTCGTCCTCCTCATTGCATCCCCTACATAGCGAGGTAACTGATTTCCCTAGCGTATGCAGGTGTTTCCTGCTGGGTGCATGGCCTGTAAGTAGCCCTGCGACCTTTCGCAGTTGTTGTCTGGAGAGGCCCAGTATGTTCTCACCCTTCTTGAAGGGTGGGCTGCCTATAAGTTGTTTGGATTGTTCCATCTTTGGCAGCTGCTCCCAGTAAAAATTTGTTTTGGTTTGTTAGCCAGTTGCCGATTTCCCTCTTCCAGGTCTTATCGCTGACATAACATGTTGGTTCAGGGCCTACCAGGCTGTTGCTGGCTCCCTGGGTTGCAAGTTGGTTAGCCCTTCTTGCAGCCTTATTGTTGCCCATATTCTCTGCTAGGATTATCTCTGGCCACAGTATAAAGAACAAGACAGTAGGTTCACTCTCTTGCGGCCGTTTGAAGTAGGGACTTCTAAACAGTGCCGACTTTTTTTACGCGGTCGTAAATCATTATTTAGTTTCGACGGCAATCCTTTACGATACGGGAGGTGTTTGAAACATTTTTAATAAGGAATATTTTCGTACATCGCGGCGGGCAGCGTGTAATATATGGAATTTTTTGAAATTAAAGGCACTTTGTATTATTGTTAAAATGAAATTGAAAGAATATTATTAAGTATCTCTTTTGAACAAATAACTGTAAGAAAAACACTTGGTAGATAGCTTTAAAATTAAGTTTATTAGAATGTACACAATTAAATCTTAGCTTTACGTTCCTTTCATACTCTTTTCTTAACTGACCAAGAAACTACCTACCTAATATTACATACACTTAATTAATAATAACTTCGTTAATATACCCATTTTTTAAATATTTAATAAAATTTACATAATAATGTGATATCAACACTCAGCATATGGAATTCGGTAACAGTGAAATATAAAAAGGCAGTTAAATAAAAAAAACTTATTAAATGCCTAATTATTTGCTTTTTAAATAGGGGATGAAAGAACAAACCACTAAAATTCAAATAAAACGAAAATAGGTGTTTTACAACCTAGAATTCATATAAATATGCAAAATAAATATAGTTTTACGTTGGGGATTATAGTACACATCAATATTTTGAAACTTAAACCCTTAAAAACCACCCTTAATGACGAAAAAAATGCAGTTTTAAGTATGGTTAGACGGTATAAGTGGCTAAAATTTATATCATTCAAATGATTGCAATGCAACTAATAATAAATCGGATAGCTTTCACTATTAAAAACCACCACTAATAACAGAATATTACCAAAAATTTTGCATTTTTTTAGATTAAAATCACGATTTAAAAAAAATATGTACTCTAAATCGCTGACACTTTTTGAACATATTATTGGTACCTATATATAGTCCATTGTAGAAGGCTACGCTTTAATTTTTGAAATAAATACATAATTTTTTACGATAAATTTTTTTAAAACTGCAATTATTTTTATTTTATTCCTAACTTTTTTAATTTTTATGCTAATGACTTACAATCAAGTTTATTTTTAAAGTTTTTGATAGTATATACTTGAAAAAATGTGCTAGATATTTGTCTAAAAAACGTTTTTTTTTTTTAATATTTCACGTTTTTATTTTACGTCATTATATTTTGTTATCTAAAAAAAGGGGTTATGTTCACACAGTTGTATCTTAGCGCCTATAGCACCTAGATAAATAAAACAAAAGCCAATCTTTTTTTTTTAAAACAACTTTTGTTTATTAGATTTTTTTGTAGGATCTCAATTTTCCGAGATATTTAAGAAATACTGAAGAAAAGCGTGTATTTTTTTCTGTAAACTAATCCAATTTTATTTAAAAAAAAAATGTATATCCCCTTTTACTCCTGCAGCCATCTACGCAACATATCGCCGGCATTTTTAAAGTACAAAATTTCCGCACAACGCTATTATAGTTCTAATATTGAAGACGCCCCTGTATAACGCAGTCGCCACCGGGCAGCAAAAAAGAGTAGCATCAGAAAGCGAGTGAGAAAGGCAACATTTTGGGCGGCGCTTAGAGTGATCCTTCTATTCTAGTTTATGTTCGGTGCTCTGGCCTATTTTGCGCTTCGGCGAGGTTCCTGAGATCCTCCCAGCAGCTTTGCACAGTCCTTGACTTAGTCTCGAACTGTTGTAGTGCAAGTGTCGCAGCCTGGTCTCCTGTGAAAATTGCGAAGGTTTTGCCTCTTGGCAGCCCTTCTCTCATCAGTTGGACACAGGTTTGAATTCCTATTATGCTTGCCTGTAAATTTGTTGTTTTGAGGCCCAGGTTTAGCATAAGTTGTCTGCCCTGTTGTTCGTCCTCCACCATGCCCACAGCTACCCCGATCTTGGATCGTTTGGTTGCCGTGTGCCATACTGAGTAACCTCTTTGCCTGAGCCTGTTCGCTTCTGCGTCCAGTGAACCCCTTTTTTCTTTGATGATAAAAGGTTTGTCTAGGTATGTGACCTTGGTTCTGTCTGTTCTGAGGGCCAGGCGCCCAAGGTCCTGTATTTTGTCAAATAGGGCATTGTGCCCATCTTTCGATAGGATTGTTGCGCCATTTGACAGCAGTCTTTTCGCCCCCGTTATAGCTTCAGCCCGTACCACTAAGTGTAGCGGGCTTAGTCCTATCAGGTTCTCTAGGGCAGCAGTCGGCGTTGTTGACATCGCTCCTGTTATGCCCAGACATGCTATTCGTTGTGTTTTGTTGAGTATCTGTATTACAGTCCTCTTTTCTGCCGCATGCCACCATATAGGTGCTGCGTATGTAATGATGGGTCTAACCATTGTCGTGTACATCCAATGTACCATTTTTGGTGACAGTCCCCATGATCTACCGAACATTCTCTTGCAGTACATAAGAGTTTTCGTGGCTTTATTTGTAGCTTGGATTACATGTTTCTTGAAGCTGAGTTTTTTATCCAGGGTTATACCTAGATATTTGACCTCGTCTTCAAGTCGCAGATTTTCTCCATAAAATTTTATGTTTCTAATGAACTCTAGTTTCCTTCTTTTGGTAAAGGAAACCAGAGTAGTTTTTGTGGGGTTTACCCTTAGTTGTTCTTCCTCACACCAGTGCTCGACAGTAGTCAGGGCTCTTTGCATTTTTTCGAATACATAAGCCTGACTACCCCCTCGTGTAAGGATGACTATATCGTCAGCATATCCTATAGCAAGGATAAGCTGCCTCTCCAGTCGTATCAGCAAGCTGTCCGATACAAGGTTCCACAGCAGCGGTGACAGTACGCCCCCTTGCGGTGTTCCCCTGCACACTTTGGCCTTAACCGTTGTGCTGTTGAGATTTGCTGCTACTTTCCTATGATTTAGCATTTGGGTTATCCAGCCGCCAATCATGGGATGTATTCCTCGTGCTGCTATCGCACGGTTGATTGAGTCATATGACGTATTGTCGAATGCTCCCTCAATATCTAAGAAAGCTCCTAGGGCGATCTCTTTGTTGTTCAGAGATTGTTCGACCCTCTGGGTTATCTCGTGAATCGCTGATTTACAAGATTTACCTGTTTGGTAGGCATACTGGTGTCGATGTAGAGGGTTGACCCGTAATACATTGTCCCTGATATGCCTTTCTATGAGCTTTTCCTCTGTTTTTAGGAGGAATGATGTAAGGCAGATTGGTCGGAAGGATTTAGGTTTCGCATAGGAGTCGCGTCCCGTCTTTGGTAGAAATACTACTTTTGCTTCCCTCCAACTCTCTGGTATATGCGCCGTGGCTAGACTTGCCCGCATTATTTTACATAGTGCAGGCAGCAGCAGTTCGCTACCCCGCTGTAGCATGACTGGCATTATGCCATCCATTCCGGGAGATTTAAATGGTTTGAAGGAATTTATCGCCCATTTAACCTTCTCGTAGGTTACTACCTTTTTCGCTAGTTCCCAGTGTTCCCTTTTGCCCCTGTTCGGAATGATAGGAGTTGGGTCCTGGGTATGTTCTGGTTGGTGGAGAATTTTCGATCCCGGAAAGTGCGTGTTCAGCATTAAGCCAAGCGTTTCTTCCTCGGTTGTCGTATATTCTCCATCGGGTTTGAGACAAGAGCCTAGGGTTTGTCGTGGCCCTTTGGATATTGCCTTGTGGAGTCTAGCATATGCTGGTGTCTCTGTTAGGTCCCGGCATAGCTTCCTCCACCCTTCTTTCTTTGCTCTTTTTATAGCATCATTGTACCTGGTTAAGTGTTGTCTGTATAGATTCCACTCGCCAGTTCTTTTGGCTCTGTTAAAAAGCTTTCTTACTGTCTTCCTTAGCTCGCCCAATTCTTGGTTCCACCATGGGGTGTTCCCTGCTTAACGCGGTTTGCTTAGTGGACATGAGTTTTCAAAAGCAATTTTAATAGCCTCAGTGACTGACTCTGTCAGCACTTCGAGCTCTACATTGTCTTTTGCCTCCGTTGGACAGTTTTCCAGTTCGCGTCCTAGTATCTCATTGAAGAGGTCCCAGTCCGTTTTCCTGGCGTTCCTGTAGGTCTCCGGATTTGTATCCATAGATTCTAGATCGAATCTTATGTACCTGTGATCCGACAAACTTGGTTCGTCAGATACATGCCATTTTTTAACGAGGTCGCAGATGCGTCCCTTGCCAATGGTTAGATCAATTACTTCTCTGCGGAGTATGTTGACGAAGGTCGGTTCCTCCCCCACATTAAGTATATTTAGACCGGAGGCAGCACAGTAATTTAATAATGATTCGCCCCGTTTGTTTGTTCCAGTGCTTCCCCAGATAGTGTGGTGAGCATTGGCGTCACAGCCTATTATAAGGTTTTCCAATCTTTGATGGTCTATCAACCTCCGAACTGTTGTCGGAGGTGGTTCCCCTTGTTGATCGTGCGGAAAGTATGCTGATACTATTATTGTATCGTAGCTCCTCTCCGCTGTTTTGATTTGTACTTTGACCGCCGCTGTGTCCCTGTCACAAAACTCCCACAGCGGTGTGGCCTCTATATCTTTTCTTATAAAGATACAGCTTCTTAGGTTAGGTCCCTCTTTTGGGTCTGACACTAGTCTCCCGTTGAGGTTTCCTAGTCCCCTTATCTGGCCCCTATAAGTATAAGGTTCCTGAATCAGGGCTATCTGAATATTGTTGTCGGCTATGCATTTTTGTAAGGCCGCAGTGGCTGCTTTGCAGTGGTGGAGGTTAATTTGTATCAGCCTCGCACCCATTGCGGAGAGCGATTTTAGGAAGAAGAGGTTCCCGGCAATCCCTCTGTTTCCATAGGGGTTGCCTGGTCCCTCTTCTCTTTCTCTTGGCTGCCGGCCAAGAGTCTAATTTTTATGCTGCCAAAGTTGAGGTATAGCGATTGATTCGCTTCCCTTACTTTGGCCCAGGATTTCTCGTCCATGAGGAGCGTTACCAGGCAACCCTTGTCGTCCTGGTCCTTCCTCATGTCGAGCACTTTCCACAAGCTTGTGTTGATGTTGTTTTGAACATCCAGCTTGTGTAGGAGTGCTTTCGGTTCCTCAGTAGGTCTCGGCACCCATGTTATTGCCTTCACCGGTCTGGGAAGTTTGCCGTCCTCCGTTATCTGGAGTTCAGCCCCTTTCCAGGGAGTTTCCTTCTGCACCAGTCCGACGAGCCAATTTTTAGTTGACTCGTCGACACAGGTGATGTGAAGGATTCCCCCACCGTGGCTTACGCCTGCAAACTTGGGCGCGATTTGTGATCCGCTCTGCAGAGCGAGCGTTTTGTTGAGCAGCCAGCCCTTTAGGGTGTTTGCCTGCTCCTCCCAGACGAATGCCTCGGGGTATTTTTTGGCTGTTATGGCCATTCTTAGCCCCGCCGCAGCATCCCGATAGGACAGCCCTGGTTCCCGTCTTGGGCCCCTGGGCTTTTTCCTGGGTCGTTTTGACTCCGGCGGAGTTTCTCCCTCCGAGCGATGTCGTTTTTGCGTCTCGCTCGTATTGGCCTTGGTCTGGGTGGGTGTCAGTGCCTCTTTGGGCCCCGTCCCCCCCCTTTCCTTGGCCGCCAACAGTTTGGCTTTCCTTCTTTGAGCCCCCGACGGTCGTTTCCTCCCGGCAGGTCCCTCTTTTGCTTTCTCAGCGGCGGTTCCTTGCGGCCCCGCCGTTGACTTCTCAACAGCGGTTCCTTTAGGTGCCGCCATTGCTGGCAAAGGTTGCTCTTGGCCCCCTTCTTTGGTTTTTTTTGTTTTGGTCCATCCTAGATGTTCCCACGAGTAGCTAGGGAAAGGGTGGTCCACCCCTGCAGAGCCCCGCATGCAGGGGTAAGGCTGGATACACTGGGGTGCGCCTTGTTCCCCAGAGTTGGCCGCTAGTGACTGGGCTTCCCCCCAGTCTTGCATCCCTTGGCGCGCGCCATACCCTAGGAATTGGGAGATTTTATAGTGTTCTCACCACGCGGTCCGGGTGGTTAAGCCCAGACCCCCGTGCCGTTCATCAGCACGTACCCCACGCTCCCTTTCAGGATCATGGGGGTCGTTGCGCCGAATGGACGGTTTACGGTGTATAGCTGGTCCGCGACGATGACCTTCAGTTGGCTCGGACGGGTGTAGGCCCGTTGGCTTCCCTTATAGTCACCGTTAACCGGAACCATTTCTGGTTTTCCGGCCGTTCTCCTATCCGCCACCTGGAGCCTAACGGAACCTGGCTTATCGACGTCTTAATTTAAAACAATTAACATTCCTTTTGGAATTTATTAATCGGTTGACTTATACATCGCATGAGCAAAATTCTTGTCCATTACAAGTTTTTTTTACTGGACCTGCTGGCACTGGAAAAAGTTTTGTTTTAAAATTACTGCTTGAAACTGCAAATAGATTTTCTTTACGACATAATACCACCAAATGTGCTTTTATTGCTTGTGCAACAACCGGTAAAGCTGCTGTAAATATTGATGGTACTACAGTACACACTGCTTTTAATATAAATATTAATGCTAAAAGAAACGCAAATATAAGAGAGGATCTTTTACATAACATGCGTTGTGACTTTAATGAAATAACTACTATTGTTATTGATGAGGTCAGCATGATGAGCTATGATATTTTAAAACAAGTTGATAGTCGACTAAGAGCAGTTAGTCAAAATTCAAATAACAATTTTGGGGGATTGCATGTCATATTTTGCGGTGATTTACGACAGTTGCCCCCAGTTAATGCAAAACCTGTTTTTTCTCGACCACCAAATTTGTTACAGTCTCGTATGTTATGGCAATCTCTTAGTTTTTTTTTCTTTGGACGAAGTTATCCGACAAAAAGATACTACATTTTCATCAATCTTGACAAAAGTTGGCAATGGCGACGTACTACTCGATAGTGAACGTAAAGTTCTAGAGAATAGATTTGTCCGCAATGAAAATTTGGGAATTTTAGATTCTTTAAAGGACGCCGTATTCTTGTTTCATCGTAATAATGATGTTGATAATCCCAACTACAAAGTTTTAAATATTCCTGAAAGTGTTTGTTGTTTAGCTGAAGACGTTGTACGAGGCCATCAGAATGATAATCAATTACAATCTACTCTTCAGAAAATTTAAAAAATGGATGTTACCCAAACTGGCAACATGCCTACAAAACTTTTATTAGTCATAAATACACCGTATATAATTACACAAAACATCGATAAAATGGATAAAATTGTGAATGGTTCATTTGGATACCTTCGTTACATAGAATACAATACCAATAATCCAGAAAAGCCACAACGTTTATGGTTAGAGTTTTCTGATATTAGTATGGGAACTAAATTACGTATAAAATATCAATATCATTCAAATGCTTTTGGTTTTCCGAATACTTGGACTCCAATTGTTCGTCGTGAAACTGTTATCAGTGTTGGTTCCAGAATCATTAAAGTAAGGAGACAACAATTTCCTATTGTTGCTGCAAATGCTATGACAATTCATAAATCTCAAGGTGGAACTTATGATACAATTGTGTACGAGTATTCAAAATCACATGAAATAAGTTTAGTATATGTGGCTTTATCACGGGCTAAAACATTGGAAGGGCTTTATCTAACTAATTGCAAAGGGGACTATAGATTTTATCATTCTAAAAAAAGCACTGATAGACAGGTACTAAAAACAGAATTCAAACGCTTAGGAAAAAACAAATTAGACTGTATTTTAGAGCAATGTTTGGAAAAAGTTAATGAGAGACATGAAATGCCTACCATTACTTACTTAAATTCACAAAGCCTAAATACCCATGCTCCAGATGTTGCAAACGATCCTGTTATGAAAAAGTGTAAACTTTCAGCTCTGTCTGAAACATGGATGAATAATGGTAATGGGCCAATAACAATTGAAGGATTTCGATGTGTAACTCGACATAAAAGAGAGAATGTACGAGCTGGCGGTGTAGCAATTTATGAATCTTTAGAATCAAATTTTAAAATTTGCGAACCAGTAGAACTTTCTACAAAATCGTCCTTTGGGGATGTATGTTGTGCTCGAATTGTTTATTATGATCATAACATTAATAAAGAACAACAATTTTGCATTATGACAGTATACATCCAGGTTGGCAGTCCTGAAAATGAAATAATAAATCTAATTGATAATGCTATGTTGCCATTTCATCCTACAAGTAGACAATCTTCCATTTCACCAGCTGATGACCTAGATTGTTGTCCAGTTATCTTATGCGGTGATTTAAACTACGAGTTTCGGACAGAAAAAGGATCTAATCTTATAAAATATTTTAATTCAGTCCATAAATTAAGACTGGCTTCCGATAAGATTGCTGTAACAACCAGAGTAGGAAGTTGTATTGATTACGTATTTCATCGAGGTATTCCTATTGAAACTATTCCTTACATATCCTATTTTAGTGTTCACAGACCAATTTTAATTTTTGTTCAAAACGATCCATATTCACCTCATCAGTCATTGAATTCCAATAAGGTTTTGAAGCCTCGCAGAAATTGTAAATAATATTGATCATACATTCATAATATTGATCATACATGGTGCCTTGGTGTGCATTTTTTACCGTACTCAATTGTTTTTTTTTTGTTAATTCCGGAAATCGCTTTAACTAAATTAAT